>NW_024885111.1:509905-663531 GCF_019232065.1 Centrocercus urophasianus | reverse complement strand
CTTTTCTGGCAACAAGGACGAGAATAGTGTTTTGGACCCAGTTCAGTAAAGTCAAGTATTTGCCTTGCTGCTTGACATCAACAGGATACGTGCAATTTGTTGCTATTTATTAAAAGCACAGAGTACATCTTATCACTGAGCAAACTTCTGTCCTCCCACGCTTTCACCAAAGCATTTAATTCTCCTTTCCATCTGCCTGCATAATCATTCCATTACAATTGCTTGGGAAAGAAGTAATTGCTTTCAAATGTTCCTGGTTGACCAATTTATATTTGAATACTCAGTTGGGGACCCTGTGTTCTCAATGGAGTGCTTGAATGTTGCCTGTATTACTGATGGTTCCCTGAATACTCATCTTAAAGACTTCCTTCTTGCAACGCTACTATTTTTGCTTGACCTTGCGCAGGCACATTCATAAGAGGATGTTGTTGTGAAGATGTTCTTAACTGAATGACTGTGATGATGTATGCAGGCTGCCCAGCTCAGCTCAGATATTAGATGGTATAATTACTGCTCTTGTCCACTTCACTGCTATTTAATGTTTTGTCTTATGTTCATTCCCAGAAGCATAAAATGAGAATGGGACACAGTGCACTACGTTCTGCACGTGCATCTCCAAGGTCTATAGAAGCATGACAATTCTATTAACTAAATAGGCAAAAGAAACAATAGGCCAAAGGGATGTATGTGGTAGTGATGCATCTGAGACCCCACAGCTGGTTGGTTGCAGAGTTGGGAGTAATCATTTTACAATTTAGGATGGTGAGTTTTTTTTCCATTAGCAGCAGAATTCCATTACCCTGACAAAAGGTAGCAGACCATCTACTGGCTTAGAAATGTGTGTGAATGAATGCTCGTATACCTGTACAGCATGTATGATAGTGAAAATCTTTTCAGACATGTGGAACTTCAAAGCTTCTGTTATTCTTAGAAAAATCTTAGAATCACAAAGCCATCAAGGTTGGAAAAGATCCCCAAGATATCTAATGCAACCATTCACCTATCACAAATATTTCCCAATGAACCATTTTCCTTAGTACCACATCTCTACGGTTCTGGAACATCTCCAGGAATGGTGACTCAACCACCTCCCTGGACAGCCTGTACCACTGCCTGACCACTGTTTAGTTTTTCCTAATATCCAACCTGACCCTTCCTTGCTGCAACATGAGGCCATTCCTGATTGCCTTAAATGTTTCTGCCTATGTCATCTTGCCATTTCCAAGGCACAGCTGCAGATCTCCATAGTCTCTCACACTCCACTCCTTAGAGAAATAAATCTGTATTTATTTGGGGTAGTTTCATGTGGAAGTGTGGTATCTACTAACGCATACAATAATACAAAGTGAAAGTCTGAAGTCATCAACTCATCAAAGACGACTGCTCTCACCTCTGCTGTTTCAATTTTCTATTTCATATGCATGTGTTCAATTACTTTGTTTGCTAGAGAATGAGGGAAAAAAGTGGGTTTTTTTTTAAATGAATAAGAAAGAAAATGTCTGTTCTAAAACAAAACTACTGATTTCTATTATATTAGTCTCTAATTAGTAAGCAGTTCTAAATAAGCTTTTTTTTTTTTTTTCCAGTGCCCTTGTGAAAGACGGGGATCTCTTGGAAAGAGTCCAGCAGAGGGCCACCAAGATGGTGAGGGGCCTGGAGCATCTCTGCTTTGAGGAAAGGCTGAGTGAGCTGGGTCCATTCAGCCTTGAGAAAAGAAGACTGAGAGGGGACCTGATCCAGGTCTATGAATATCTGAGGTGTGGGGGGCAGAATGGCGAGGCCGGACTGTTTTCAGTGGTGAGTGGAGACAGGACAAGGGGAAACGGCTGGAAACTGCAGCATAGGAAGTTCTGCACAAATGTGCACAAGGACTTCTTTACAGTGAGGTGACGGAGCACTGGAACAGGCTGCCCAGGGAGGTGGTGGAGTCTCCTGCTCTGGAGATGTTCAAGACCTGCCTGGATGCCGACCTGTGCGACCTGCTGTAGGGAACTGCTTTGGCAGGGGGTTGGACTCGATGATCTCTGGAGGTCCCCCTTCCAACCCCTACGATTCTGTGATTCTGTGATTCTGTGAAAACGAAGCCTGATTTTCCAATTAGCAGCAATTGATGTATTGATATCTGTTTTTTTCCTTCTTCCTTTACAGCTGTTTAACAGTGGCTCTTCATGTTTCATCAAATATTCACGAGCAACTCAGGTTATTCTACTTAGCAATCCAGTGATCAGCAACTGCCTTCTGGGACAAGTGGAGTCAAACATGTCATGCATAGCAGCAGTACACTGATAACTTGCCAATGACAGGATTCATGAAATATGTAAAGAGCAAAATGTTTTAGGTCAGGTATGTGCTGACATTAATGAGTTCCTGGTCTCTGAATTAGAAGAATGACTATAGTACTAATCAAAGCCAGAGAACACCTTCACGTAGGCTGCAAATTCCTTTCTTACCCTGAGTCTCTGCGTGTCTGCAGTAGATGTCTCTGCTTCTCATGTTGGTATTTTGATTCTTTAGTACAACCATTGGTGCAATGCAAGCAAAAGCTCATTGTTTAAATGTTAAATGAAGTTCACAGTTGCTCATTCATTATCTCTGGTAGACTTTTTCATCCACTGATACTTCTTCAATGCTGAAAGAATTGTGGTTTGTGGTGCAAGCTGTGTGGCAGCTTAAATTATTACAAATATGCCTTGTTTGTGAACTCTGGTGATGGAACTTATAGCTGCATAAAATGTCCAGTACAGATCTTCTGCAGCCATAGCTTCCCCTTAGCTTCCTGTAACATTAAATGAGATTTTGTTGTTCAGTAGTTACGTTCCCCTCTGTTAGAAACCAGTGCTGCATGTGAGCCTATCTGTGAATGAGAAACAAAGATCCATTTTTTTAACTTCCAAAATGTATCCCATTGGTTAAGCTGCGAGTTATAAAACTTAAGTAGAAGGTTAAAATCTTACTCTGCAACAGATACAACATAACCGAAAAAAAAAAAAAAAAAAAAAAAAAAAAAGAGGTTTTAGGTTTTACTAATGACATGAGTTCGAAATGTAAGGATTAATCTGGCAATGAGAGCTAAGAGAAAGAAGTGACATAAAGCAAAGCAAAATAATTTGAGGGCTGGAAAAAAGGAGTAGTAAGGTTCTGAAGTTCAGCAAGGGCTGCAAGGATTAAGACAGTTTCTTGAATATCGCGAAATACTGAGGGACAAAGAACAGATTCTGTGTCAACTTACATGAATCTTCCTAACATGCTTAAAGAGAGGTAGAAAGGGAAATGAAGAGAGGTATGAAAATGAGAATTTAGGGTAAATTAATGAAGAATGTCTCAGAAATGCACTTGCTCTCCTTGTTTGCTGCTGAATGTTTAGGAGTTCCCATGATAGCTCAAGGTCAGTTTTGTAACACAGTGTGCATGTTTTACTTCTTTGAATGTTGATGGTAAAGAAGTTTTACACTGAGCTTTGTAAGCTTTTCTGATTAGGATATTCTGGTAGCTGTTGGAATTACCTCCATTGGACTTGGGGAATGGCAAAGGTTTCTCTTAGGTTTCTCTTTTGTTTGTAAGGTTTACACTCTGGCTGTTGCAGCTAATGTTCAATATATTATGGGGACTCTTGGATTTCAACCTGGTGATGATCTAGACAGGTTCTATTACACTGCTGTCACTCATCACAGTTCAAGTGCCTATTTACAATGCAAAGACACAGCAGAAGCATGCAGCCAGCCACTGTCTGTAGTCTCTCCAATTTTGAACTATCTTCTTGTGTAAAGAGAAATAGTTGCAGAGTTTCCCAGTGATTTATGCCCAGACATTTTTAATCTGGGAGCTCTTGAGAATTGTTTTAGTGTTATCACACCTCTCTGATTCATTTTTCTCTGGGAAATCATTTCTAGAAAGCCAAATTGCTGAGGAGAGAGATATTAGGAGAAAAGTAGGTGTTAGTGATGAGGGGAAAAAAAAAAAAAAAAGTAACATTTGTTACCTGATATAGATAGTGGTTTAACTGTAATTCTTAGTGAGAGACCAATTTCAAATTCTGGTAGCTTCTAACTCCCTAGGGGCTGAGGGCATGAAGGATCCAATTCTGTAATACCTAACAAGAATGTGGTATCTGTATTGTGTGTTATTTAACGTTTTTCACATGTTCCAGGATTTCAGCAAGCTGAGGTTTGAAGTTTTTCAGTCAGGGTTTTCTTCTGGTATGTGCTGCATTAGAACACGATGGACAAGATATGTTCAGGCTCGAAAAGAACACTTGATGGTGTAGGGGCAAGATAATAATATTATTGCTGAAATTTGTTTCCTAGGATTTAGGTCTGGAAAAGAATTTTCTAGACAAGAAGGTGCCATAGTTACTGCCCTCACAGACTGACTGAAAATCATCAAATATGCAAGGCCCTATTGTATATTGAACTAATCTTGATTGAGAAAGTACTCAAAGAAAAACACATATAATGTAATTACTTCTGTTTGACCCTAGACTTATGAAGCTCACTGGCTTCATCCTTGTTTAATTTAGTTGTGGAAAAACGAAATTGCAAGGGTCTGGATCCCATTTTTTATCAAGGCTATTATTCTGGTAGAGATGCTTGCTGACTTTTTGCAACACTGGAAAGGAATAAAGGAATTTCAGTAGAATTGAACTTTAAAGCTTGGGTGATGTATGTTTCCATTATACACTGCAATCAAGGTATACTTATTTGTATTTTATTAGCAATAAAGGATATACACAAACAGTTGTTGAGTGGAAAACTGGAAGCACAGATTTTAGACACAAAACTGTCTACCATTTTATACTCGTTATGAATACCTGATGTGCAAAAATCTTTTTGGCTTATTTTCATTAGTTGAAATTAATTGTTTGTCATCATAAGTATTGGCAGACGTGTACACAGTAAAAGCTAACGTTTCCCAAAATTTAAAATTGAGGTTATAAATATGAATTATTCTTGCTGTGGTTTAATTCTAGTTCATGCCCTTAGTTGTAACTGACCCAGGGGTTAATAATGCTGTTAGCTCTGTAAATGCCAGAACTTGGACATTTTGTTCTTTTTAAAATGTGGGTGCTCAATCATGCCCTTAAATAGAAATTACAGTAACTCTAGTAAAAATTGGTTTTATCATCAATAGAAACAGTACAGTTAAAATATACTTTTAAAATTTCCATGAATCTTTAATCTTTTACCTTCTTTTGACCTCCTAGGAAAACTGATGAAGGAATGCTGTAGCAATGCTGTAGCAGCTGGTAATTTAAGAGAATGCCTTTATTTTCTCTGGAGCCTACTAGTGACAGTATTCAGAATAGATGGCTCTGTGGTTAAGATCAATAGATATTTTCTTTTAGTGCTGATTTAGCTTTATGACTGCAAAGGAAAGCAATTAAGTCAGGCCTGGGGAACATGTAAGTATGCTCACATATGCTCACAGAGGTGGCAGTTAAATGAGCTGTTTTTCATGATAATACTGAAATAGTAATGGTTGAAGTAAATATCAAATGTCATCCAAACTGTTACCATAGTAATGTTAAAACGAGTGGAATTTCAGTCCATCAAATGAATATTCAGTTGATCCTGTTCATTTCCATAAAGAGACTGTATACTCATTTCATACCAGCACTTGGTGATATGCAAGTACAGATTTTCTACAGTTAGCCAAGAATTTTTTAGTTTTCTTCAAAGCATTTTTTTTTCTTTTGTGAAAATATCATTGTTGAACATTGGTCAACTGTACTGTTGTTTTATTAATTTTGGAAATCTTTATGAAGTTTTAACTCAGTGGGATGAGAGAAGTCCTTCATGAAGAGTTGCAGCCCGACCTCATTTCTTTGGAGGAAAAGCAATGGCACAGAAAAAATTTACAGTTGTATATCTCTTGATTTCTAATGGTTGAGAATGCTGTCATGTACAGATATATGGCCAGTTCCTATTTGATTTGTTCAAGAAGATAGAGGAAATTTATAGGAAATATCCTGTCTTTTTGTTTTCTACTTAAAAATCTCAGGTAACTGTGTTATGTAAACCACCATAACTTGACTCTGCTTTCAGCAGCAAAGCATTACAGAGCTTTAGAACAAGAAGATCTGCAATGTTGAAACTTATTTTACAGCACTTCAGTTTTCTTGTATACCCAGATTCCTAAAAGGTCCAGTGTTTCCCGGTCTTGTACTGGTGACTGTATGATGATGAATCCATGCCCATGTAGTTGTTGGTTACTTTCCAAGTTAATTAAGTTCTTAATTATGGTTATATTCATAATCATGGAGTGGTTATTCAGTAGTCATGCCTGAAAGACCAGAAATGTAGTTCTTACTGAAATACAACGAAAGGTAGTCCATGAATTCCAGCAAACTACAGAATCTTTCTTTGAGAAGTAGCAGCTGGAAGGTTGGTCCTCTTTTGAGGTTAAAAAGACAGCTGGTAACTCCCACTACAAGCTAGACGATGGGATGAAAAGATTGAGCACAGCCTTGCAAAAAGGACCTGGGGGTACTTGTGGATGGGGAGCTGGACGTGAGCCAGCAATGTGCACTCACTGCCCAGAAAGCCAATCACGTCCTGGGCTGCATCAACAGAAGCGTGGCCAGCTGGGCAAGGGAGGGGATCTGCCCTTCTGCTCTGTGCTGTGAGATCTCACCTGGAGTACTGCATCCAGATGTGGAGTCCTCAGTACAGGAGAGACATAGATCTGTTGGAGTATGTCTAGAGGAGGGTCACAAAAATGATCCAACGGATGGAACACCTCCCCCATAAGGGCAGGCTGAAAGAGTTGGGGCTGTTCAGCCTGAAGAAAAGATTCTGAGGTGACCTGATAGTGGCTTTTCTGTATCTAAAGGGAAACTACAGAGAAGAAAGGGACAGACATTTCAGTGGGGGTCTATGGTGATAGGAAAAGGGGAAATGGTTTCAGGCTTGAAGAGGGTAGATTTAGGTTAGATATAAGAAAAGATCTTTTATGGTGATGGTAGTGAGGCACTGGCACAGGCTGCTCAAAGGATGGGGCATCCACAACTACTCTGGGCAACCTGTTCCACTGCTTCACCACCTTCAGAGTAAAAAATTTCTTCATAATATCTAACCTAAATCTTCCCTCTTTTGGTATAAAACGATTCCCCCTTGTTCTATCACTGTTAGACAGTGTGAAAAGTCCGTCTCCCTCTTGCTTGTAAGCTGCCTTCGTGTACTGGAAGGCTGCAATGAAGTGTCTCCAAAGCCTTCTCTTCTCCAAACAAGGCTGATTCCCTCAGAATTTCTTTATAAAGGATGTACAGATGCTGCTAACTGGAGAAGGTAACAAGTTCTTTTATCTCTTTGAATTGCACAGGTGTGAAGATAAGTGGAAACTTGCTGTGGTGTCGTTATCTTTCTATGCTGCTTTAAAAACTGTGGATATTGTTAGTAGCTATTACTAATGATAAATATTTATTTCTGCCTTTAAAAGGAACTCATCTACGGCTGTCTTCAAAATGTCCTTGAGTAGATTTTTAGTATGACTTTAATCAAATGTCGTTTTAACTCTAGTCCTATTCTGCAAATCTCTAGTGAAATTCTATTAATTTTCAATTAAACTTCAAGTAAACCAATTAGCATTTTCATTTCTACACAGCAACAAAGGCAGAATTTGAAATGAGTCTATCCTGTTGTCCACAGAGGAATAAATGGTCTGGATAGATTTTTCCAGCGTATCCTTCTGTGAAACTTTGTCAAGTATATTATCTTTATCATTTTATCTCCTCTTTAGGCACCAAATTGGATTTATTGTGGCACACAAAATTATACTCAGCCACTTCTTTCCCTAAGTTGTATTTCAGTATTCTTTCCATCTTCATTGCAAATACATACATATATGTATTCTTATTTAATATCGTACAAGTGTGATTTTACAAGTCAAAACAGCACCTAGCTGAAGCAGCCACTGTGAAACCCTTCTTGTCCTGAGCAGATTCAGGACCTCAATTTGACAGAGGGCAGGAGAAGGAATTTTATCTTTTCATTCTAAATACATGAATAGAAGCGTTTGAATTACCACAGCTGGAAACAGACTCAGACCCAGAACTTTTCTGTCTCCCTCCACTATTTCATCTCTCTTCTGCTTTCTCTTATTGCTACCTCCTCCTCACACAGACGTGATCCCTGCCCTGAAAAGCTTCATTATATAGAATATATAGTCCCTGAGAGGGAATCCTGGAGTTCTTCCAGGTTGGGTATGGTGTCATAAACTTTCATCATTATTTCAAGCTTGCAGCTTTCTGTAGTGGTCTGCCTCTCCTTTAATGTTCTGCTAATCTAATCACTGGGTGCTGCAGTTTCATACCCTCACTTGTGCCAGCTCCAGTGCTTCTCTGACCCTGCACAGAACTGTTGCAGGTCAGTAAGCTAGCAGAAAGCTAATTGCTTTTTTTAGGTTGGGTTAGTTTTTTTGTGCCAGGTTAGCTGGATGAAATGGATCCACTTAAGCTGCTGTGGAACTGCATCTCAAGCCACTGTCATAGCCAAGCTGCCATTACGCTCGTCTCTTCCAATATCCTTTAAACTTAGAAGTGAGAGTGAGAGTCACCCTGGCTAAGTTTCATGATGAACATTAACATCTGAGCCAGAAAGCTGGTCTGCAGAGGTTCCCTCAAGCAAATGAGAGGACTGTGCTCCAAGGGACATGTAGAGCACTTCAGGTAGTTCCTACTGTGAAATCCTAATGACAGAGCCAGTCCTACTGACTTCAGGGGATATCCAGGGAGCACCGCGACCTATGCAAGTATTTCTGGTTAGGCTGATAATAAATTAAAACCATTAATTCAGAATAAATTCACTTTTGCCTTCCCCCAGTTTTTTGAACAAAACAGACAAAAGGTTTTATTTTCGAACAAAACCAGCCTCAATTTGAATTCTTGGTTGAATTCACAGAATCACAGAATCACAGAATCACAGAATCACCCGGGTTGGAAGGGACCTCAAGGATCATGTAGTTCCAACCCCCCTGCCTAGCAGGGCCACCAAACACACACATTCAGATCAGGTTGCCCAGGACCCCGTCCAATCTGGCCTTAAACACATCCAAGGACGGGGCATCCACAACCTCCCTGGGCAGCCCGTTCCAGGGCCTAACCACTCTCCTTGTACAGAACTTCCCCCTAACATCCAACCTAAATCTTCCCTCCTTCAACTTGGATCCATTTCCCCTAGTCCTGCTGTTGTCAGCCCTTTTGAAGAGTTTACTCCCCTCGTGGGTGTAGGTTCCCTTCAGGTATTGATAGGCTGCAATGAGGTCACCCCGCAGCCTTCTCTTCTCCAGGCTGAACAAGCCCAACTCCCTCAGCCTGTCCAAATTCCCCACTTGGTGCCTATACGTTGCTGTTGAGAGAGCCAGCACTGTCTTGTAAATACCTTCATCTGTTGTTTTTGTATGATCTTTTTCTGATAATATGAACAAAGTTGGTTTTCCAGCCATCAGAGAAGTGTGGATACACAAGATGCTTTTGTAATAAAGCTGTGATGTTCAGTAGAAGCTGACACAGAACGTTTGCTCCATAATTTGGATGCTTAAAAGCAACGTGCAGTGCTCTGAAGCAGCCTTGTCTCCACATAAATCTCTATTTAGCATCTCTGGACTGTTTTCCAAAGCATTCATGAGATGGAAAGGGGAGAAGAAATAACATTTAATACATTTTGACAAGTTTTACCAATAAATACTGAGCAAGAACACCTCTGTTGCACATCCATTTCTTTGATTTGCCAATCCCCCTGCAGGCCTGATTTGGAAATGAAAATGCACTGGTTGCACTTGTTAGATTTTGTATCAACTGCCTGTCGGTGTACCTAACCTGTGACTGAGCCAAAGAATGAAATAAGGGGTTAAATTGCCAGGTTTGGGCCTTTGGAAAGACTGTGGATGTAGCTTGTGGTAGTGCGGGTGAGAGATGTCACGACAGACGGATGTGTGGGGCCTCCTTGGCTGTGGTGATGATTGGGTGCTGCTTGCACTTGGTCGAGCTGGCTGATATTTGGTGAAGGAATATCTTGATACCAGAGTTCCTACAGCTTGTGCAGCCTTCACCTGGTTTTGCTCCCACCTCTGAGAAACAGTTGGTGGCAGCACCTGAACAGGAGAGAGCAAACCTGCAGGCAGTGTTTCCTGGCCCCCTCTCTAAAGCCTGAAGCAATAGCCTTCTTACTGAAAATCTTACTCAAGAAAACTCTTCAAATGATGGTTTAGCAAATCAACAGTGGGTTTTTGCAGCACTTGTGTGTTTCAACAAAGAATGTACACCTCAGAGCTAAATAACTCTTATTTGACATATGAATCTTCACAGTTTTCCACATATTACCAGAATGATCAAACATGTTAAATCTAACATTGCATCTGCTCTGTTCAATCAAGGGGCTCTTGCCAGGGCTGTGCATTAGTCTTTTAGCTTGCCCGTAGATGGTACAGATGTTGAGGTAAGCAGATTGCTCATTGGGCCTCCTCACATTTGCTTACAGGAGTCTGTTTTCATCTGTCTGGAGTACCAAGGGGCCTTGTTTAAATACTTACTAAATTGCTTAAGTCTTTGATATCAGTCTTGCATTTGCATAGCCTGTGTTGGGTGGAACTGAAGGGTTTTGGTCTTGATGGGGGCTGCAGGGTTGTGAGAGATGCGCTGGGGGTGAACTTGGTCAGGACAGAAGACTTGAAAGGAGATGCTGGTGCCAAGGAGGAAATGGAGAGTACAGAAGAAGGAGATATGCAGAGAAAAGTGGGGCGATGTCTCCACCATGGATCCCCAAAGGGGCTGCAGGTTGTGACAGGATGAGGGTGGCGGGAGATGGAAAGGAGGAGTGGCAAAGAAAGGAAACAGGGCCCTGATCCCAACCTCAAGCAGTGAGCCTTGCCTCAGCAAACAGGAGAATGTAATGTGGGAAGGGGTGGGAGGCTGCAAGGGGTGAGGTCTGCAGTGGAGGTGAGGTGTTTTCTCAAGTCCTTGCTTAATTTCTGGCTGTTTCTCTTTCTCTGACATCCGAAATCCAGGAAGAAAACTCTCTAACTCCAATGTGATGTTGGAGGGTGGCATTCCCTTATTCCTCATGATGTGCACTGGACAGCTTCACAAGTGCATCCTCTCAGAGTTCAGGTTCTACATTTACACAGTTAAGACTAGTTAAGACAATGCAGTGCATTGGCATACACATTATTTCTCAAGATCTCATTGATACGTGCTAATGGGATACTTGGTGGTACCTGGGGTGGTCGAGTGCCCACCTACTTCTTCCCCAGCTTTCACCACCAGCGTCATCCCTGAAGCTTTTAGCATACTTCAGTCCACTTTTCTCCAGTTTGGAAGATTTCAATGGCTAATTAGGCCATAGTGAGTCACTTTTTAAAAACACTGTATGTGGAACCTGAGGAAAATGTCCTTACATGATTTGAGGTAAAAAATAAAAGTATTCTGTTGAGACCCCAATATTTCTTGTGAGGCAAAATCATTGAGGCAGAAGATAAAAGTATTCTACTGTATCACCAGTGCAAAATTATTGAGGAAAAATAAGACTGTTCACCCACTGAAGATGAAATGGAAAATTTTATAACTATCATTTATGGATTCCTTTTGCTAAACTAATATATTGGTTCTTAAACTAATATACTAGTCCTAATTGCTAAACAAACCAACCTATATCACTCCATACCAGAACCAGTAATTAAAATTTATGCTAATTGGTAAAAATTAAGAAAAACCCCCTGACTTGAGCCAGTTTTTGCCTCTGACTCTAGTCTAGGATTCAAACATGGAAAAGAAACAGTGCCAAAAATCCAAGGGAGATTTCACTGTTTGCAGGTGTGAAGATAAAGTTCTCAAAAGCTCCTAAGCAAGTCTCAGAGGGCTCCTCAAATTGTTAAGACACTCAACTCTTTAAAATTTTATTTGTTGAAACTATCAAGAAACAATATACTCATAAACAGCAAAATGTTTCTGTTTCAGAAGCCCTAAATGTGGTTGGTTGAGCCAAGCCTGCTGGAGAGAATAGAAGGAATGAATGGTGTTTTACTGATACATTTGTCCTTCTCATTACAGCTGCTACAGACCAGCATGCTAATTAAAAATGGCTGTAACTTCCAGGTAGAAACAGAAGGAATTCTGCAACAGTAAATAGAGCAAAGTATGTGTGTTTTTGGGCAAAAAGGGATTTTTACGATACAGTTAAGGCAATAAGGGAAAGGAGAAAATTCAGAGTTCCTTTTACTATTCATAAGAACGTAGTGAGAGAGAAAATGCAGCAAAGATTTATTTCAGCCAAGAGATAAGGCAGGTTACCAGAGCAAGTAGAACTGCAGGTTGGCCAAATGTTTGTCCTGAAGATTGAAAAGCAGAACTTAAGGGTAATGAAAACACTTGGTTGCATCTTTCTGATGTCCACGTCAGCAGGACTCACCAAAATGTAAAGCAGTACGTGGCAACAACACATGCAATCTTGTGTTGCAGAGATATGACTGACTGCTTATCAGACAAGAGTTGTCTGTGTATTCCACCCACTGTAAGTGAAAATATTTCTGCTCAGCACCTATGCCCTATGGCAGGCATCCAAATGATATGCAAGTGGGCAACATGACAATTAGTGAGCTATTCTAGGCAGGTAATACATGCTGAGCATGATAAAATTGAATCCACCTCTCAGAGTCTGTGTGGGTCTTTTGAATTACTTTTTCCTTGAGGTAGTATTTGAGTTTTAAGATACCAACCAAATGACTTAAAAATTTCTTTATACTTTTAACAAAACTATTAAGAAATGTGATGCGGCAAAAGGCAGAATGTGTTAAATCAAAGGTTGAGGTTTAGAGGTTCTTCTTCATTTTGTTTTACTTTTCCCATAACACTGTGTCTTGGGTTCAGTCTCAGCATGTGATTCATGAGCTATGCTGTTACAACCGGGAACAGCATCCTCTTTTAAGAAATAACTTCTATGCAAATTCTTTTACGTTTTCTTTTGGCGTTTGTTGCAGCAAAAAGGGCTATGTGACCAGTAACAGAAAAAGTGACCAGTAACAGAACCGACCTTACATTTGACAGAAAGCCATTTCAAATTAGTATTGAATCACATTTCTTCGTATGATACAGACTAAACCTGAAAGAAGTTCATTTAGTTTTTGTTTCATTTTGTTTCTTAGTTCTGGAATCTTAAGTAAGAACAGAAGGTGCTATTTAATATAAACCTAAGGAATTTCTTGCAAGTATTCATCTGTATATGCTTCTACCATTTTAACAATGACATAATGCATAGTATTATGTTGCATAATATGGAGATAGGACGTTATGTGGGAAAATCTCAAGCTTTGTTCTTACTTTCAGATGCAATATTCCAGGGGTTTGAAAGTAAGCGAAATATTTTTGATTTAAATATAAAGTAAATAATTTTTGATACATTTCAGTGGTATTCCAGAGATCTTGACTGTCTCCTGACTTGTTCTTGTCATTTTTATTAGAGTGAACTTGGTGCAGGATGCTGCTGTTTGGATACAGCAATACCTTGTGCTTTAGACTATCTCTATAGTGAATTATTTAAAATTGATGGCCCTTTGCAGACTAACAGCAGTGCTGTGACCTCTGGTATTTGGAGCTATCGGTAATAATAATAATTTGGGAGACACTCTGTGGTCCTCAATGAAAGTGAATGTGTAATTAGATATTTGAATTAATTATGTTGTGCTTGAGCTAACAGAGATGCCAAAAGGCTAAAATTCCCCAGGGACTCATGACAAGTTGGTGGCAGAGCTTAGAATAAAACACAAATATATTTCCCTCATTGCCTTTCCTTTGCCACCAGGCAAAACTCATAATTGCTCTTATTTTATTTTATTTCTTAAGGAGGGGCCATATGTTCCAAAATACAGGCTAGGCAAAATGCCAAGCATGGAAGGAAAAACAGCTTTGCATCACTAGTGTTTGCTTTACATTGTCCCCAGTGTTTTTCTGTCTGCTTCCCACAGACTGGGAGGGATGCTCATCAGTGGAAAATGCACTGTGTGGTCAAAGAGCTGAACAGTCTACATAGAGCTCTATTTGTGAATTCTGCACCGAAGGTAAGTAATATTAACACACTTCTATAAATCAATTTAATTTATGTAATCGAGGTGACAAATTAGGGAGAACAACCTAGTGACAAACTATTGTAATTATAGAAAATCATCCAGTGAACTAATTGAAGTAACAATCTATCAACAAAATTTATGCATTTAAACACCCTGCTACATGCAGTAATTACACATGGGAAAGCTGGTAAATGCTGTCTTCTTCTATACAAGAGGAAAAATGAGGGGAAGTCTGAACCTTTCAATGCTCACTTTTGGGATGTTACACAAAGGGAAGTTTGTGCCATGCTGCTGTTGCTGCTTAATGCAGCCAGTTTTAGGCAGAGACCCTTTGCTTTGAAAGCTGTGTGAGGTCTCAGATCTCCTAGTGAACTCCTTGGAAGGTACTTTTTGTGTTTGTCACAATTAGTGACATGAATTTTAATAGCTGATAAAGGTATCTTTTGTTAATAGACAGTGTTTGCCCCAGGACGTGCTTGCAATATTAATTTCTGAGCAGTGATGATTATAGTTAATTGATCAGTTTTAAAAATTAATTATTATCAATGATTACAGTTATTGATCATTTTCAGTAAGTAAGATATTTACTTGCATTTGTGCCAACTTCTTGTGCTCACACCTCACAGAGGAAAAATGAGTGGGAACAGAGGTAGCTCTGCTTAGCTACAGTTATCTTTGATGTAATAATTGCATCTATAATTCCATTTAATACTGTGTAAATGCAGTAAATAGGACAAAGTGCAAGCACAACTTCTCTTCTGTGAATATCCCAACCTTCTGACACAGCCCTGATAACTGGAATGCCACAAATTAAGCTTTCACCCTTATGCTTGTGCCCTTCTCTATAACTAGACCCACCAAGTTCATTAAGCCTATTTGCACAATAAACAGCATTAGTAATTTGAATAAGGGTAAAAAAATGGATGGAAGAACACCGCTACTTTACTTTGAAACTACAATACATTCCTCCATGGGAATGCTAGGGGAGAAAATAACGTGCAACACTAATAGTGCTCCATGTAAATGCTTTGTAGGAAGCTGACGATATAAACAGAAGAGAGGTGGAAAATGCTTGTGGGAACTTGTTCAGGTTCCTAGCAGCTAGATTTTTTATTATCTTTACAACACACACCGAGACAGTATCAAAGATAATGCCAAGACACAGTCGCCATGATAAAGCATTTAGACACATGTTCTTTGCTTGAAAAAGAGTACGGAAGAGAGAAGAGATTACGAACTTCAAAGAGCTGCCTTTAAGCTAGGAATATTTATACTCCAGCTGTCAGAAAACCGTTCTTCCCTTGTTAACACAAGAGCAATCTTGACTTGAGCCAAGTGTCTAAACGAAAGCTCTAGTGATAGCCAGTCTTGAAACTTTGCTTTGAGTCCTGGCAATTAGACTGCTGGGATGGTACTGATGTCAAACATCATTAGTGAATAATTGTATGTATGCGTGCAACAGTTGTTTCAGCTGCGGCTTTGCTCTCTAGGTACATATGCAAAAGCTACAAACACTAGCAGGTTGGTTTTAAAGACTTCACAGAAGCTAAAGTGAACTGAGACAGTTCGTTCCTCTGATATTTTACATTCTCCTTCAGGAAATTGCCATTAAATGAAGGAAAAGCTGACAAATTGATGGCTAGGATAGAAGACACCATGCTTTTTTTTTTTTTTTTTTTTTTTTTTTTTTTTCACTGAGAGTATTTAGGAGGAACCTAACTATTAGTGTTAAAAGGAGGACTGAAAAGTTGGTGGAGGCTCTAGAGAGCAAGATGTGAGGAGCAGCTGAGGTCCCATGGTTTGTTTGGCCCACAGAAGAGACGGCTGAGAGGAGGCCTCATGGTGGCCTGCAGATCCTTACAGAGGGGACAGCATCGAGCTGTGTTAGGAGTGGGTTAGGCTCTGAAAGTAATGCCTACTATTTTATTATGTTGGTCCATGATGTCAGTGGTGGCTGCTGGCAGTACAACAGTAGGGCTTGAACCTCCTGCCAATATTCCATTATGTCTTGGTGCTGTGAGACAGATGGCAGCAGAGAGGCAGTCTGACAAAATCTGACCTGGAAATGTGTATGATGTCAAGATCTGGAACTGAATTCTTCCACACAGAAAATATGGCACTCATTGACATTCATTCATGCTTGCTGAATGTTTGTGGAGACCAAAGAATGGATGTGAGCACAGTGAGGCCGTGGGTAGTTTCAGCAGTGGTGACAGTGGGTCACCTTTGCTGGTGCAGATTTGTATGAACGCAGCATGAGGCCGTGTTCATTGCTGGTGAAAATGCACAGCAAATGGTGGTGGCTGAGTTGGAAAAAAACATAGCATTTTGTAGCTGAGAATTTTCTCTATCAAACAGTGATATTGTGCTCTGTCTTGGATGTAGTTTCCATGGAAATAAGTAAGATGCATTACTTTTGGAGCAATGTATGTATGTTTCTAACCGAGGGAGAGGTAGCTGGGCAGTATAAAACCAGGGATCAGATGAGCAGTATGGGGATAGCTCTGTCCTTAGCTCATGTCTTTGAATTTCTTCTTTTACCAGTTTTGCATGCCTGGATTATAACAGTTGAGAACACCATTCTGGAGGTTTATAGCTTAATGTGTCTTGCTGTATGGTGTGGTGAGAAGCAGGTTAAAAGCTTTCAAAATATGGTCTAATAAGCAGCTTCTCTCATGGCATCAAAGCTGCAGCACTGGGTTTTGTGGGGAGGGGATGATGGCAATCTGGGGTAGAGATCAATTGAGTGTAATCATTGAGTAATCATTGAGTGTCCAACTGAATGTGCAATATTGCTATAAGGTCTCTGTTCAAGGGAGGGTTTTTCCTGTAATTCTGTAAACTATTGTGGAAAGCAAAGCTCTTCAAAAAAGAATCCCCCAGGTGCTGAAAATGAAAGAAAAGCAGAGATCATTGTTCCATTACTTCAATGAAAGCAGAATTAGGACACTGACCAACAACACTTCTAGAAAGTATTGTATTTAAGACTACTGAGCTAATTTTACTGACCTTATTCAGCATGTTATTACATAACTAGATCTACTTAAATCAGTAAAGCGTATGGATGTTTAAAACTTCTTCATCTTGAACCTTTCACATCATAATTCTCTTTGCCCTCATATTTAGTATTTGTGCAGTTGTCATGAAAATATACTGGACCATTTGGGTGATTCTCTACTATACCGTTCTCGTATTCTGCAGCACAATTTGGCTCACTCTCCTCTTTGTGGTAAGATTCATGTTTGGAAACTTTTTGTGGTCTATGTGTTTTTTACCTTTGCTGTTTTGATATGTATCTGCAGAGAGAAAAAGGCAATGTTTAGCCATTCAGTGAAAGCTAAATCTTATTTCTGTAAGAATTATGCAAACACATTTAACTTGTTTACTGAACAAACACCTATTCACAAAGCTCTAAGTTATACCACTGACTTCTACTGCAGTGTAAAGTGGAAATGAACACAGGGATAGAAATGAGAGAATAAAACAGGAAGGTTGATAAAAGTGCCATTTCCCCCCCTTAAGAACAGAGCTGCTTTACACTTGGCCACAAACCCCTTCTTTCTTGGTAATAAATATTTAGAATGATTTAAGAATACTGAAGCATTTTAGAAGCATATTGCAGCATTTCTGTAGCTGAGCTCTTTTTGTATGGCTTAGAATAAATGAAGTACTATCTTAGGTATTGTCCTCCATTACTGTACTATCTGAGCAACCTTTAATCTTTTAATGTACTTTGACAACACCTCTGTGACTTAAGGAAGTTCTATTCTCCTTTTCAGAAGGGAATAACTAAGGAACAAATTGGTTCAAATGGGGATTTTATTTTTATGCTCTCTGCCTTGATTTGAGTGAGAAATGTTTTCTGTCTCCTCTGTTCATATCTAAGTTTGACAGTGGTGCAGCAGTAATTGGGTCAATGTCTGAATTGCTTAAAAAACTGATTTGGGGAAGTCAATGATTAATGGATGTCTTGAATCAACACAATGAAAGTGGAATCCTTTTTTAAATTATTTTTTATTATTACCTGAAAACTAAGGGGTAAGTAAAGGGAAAAATATCTATCACAAATATTTGAGCTTGAAATATAGATATTTGAAACATATACTATAGGCTGTTAGGATGGTAAGTAGGATTCCTGTAGCAATATGAATTCATCCGTTCTGCAAAAGGTAATTCCAGCCTGAACTGCTATGGAGAGGAACCAACTGCAACTGTGGGGGGATTGTATGACATACTGCTTGGGATACCTTACTAACACCTTTTGTTTCAAAATCTGAAATCATTTAAAGTGATTTCTCTAAATATGATAGAGGAAATGGAAAATCTTTTTGAAGTAGAGGCATGTATCACATTGGGTCATCGTTCTACTGGGATTGAACTGGCATTGTTTATGAAAAAAAACCATTCATATTCGTTTAGGTCCTAGGCATAGTAATCTGTGAATATTTACAGTTTACTGAGGTTTGTTAGGCTATTGAATAGAATTGAATCTCTATTAATTGGTTGCTCTCTAGAAGCAGAAAATGCACACTTTGGGTTCTTGTCCTGCATACATACTCAGAAAGCTGCTAGGATATCACCATCCCTTTCTTCTCCCCCAGTGGAGCTGGCTGTTCTTCAAAATGCCTAGACAAATATATTAATTTCTGCTACCTTTGTCATATAAGTTGACTGTACGTTCCCAATGGAAACCTGATTTCAAATGTGATTTCCTACTGCTAATAAACTGCACAAGCGGCTTATGATTTTCATTATATATGGTTTGAACTCTGTGATATTTTTGACCCAGAAACAAGAAAGCTTGAAGCAATGCCTGAAGTTCTTAGCAGAGCGTATTACTTCAGAGTCCCAGGAAGATAATTTTTTTTCCCAGGTCAGCAGATGCTTGTAGGTTTTGGTAGATATAATCAATTATGTCTCCAAAAATGAATTATGAGTTGTGAAAGGAGCAGTATACATATATTCTTAAGTCTTTGGGGACTCAGCTGCACAGTCCCAGAGCAGTTTTTGAAAGGTGGAGGCTATAAGAATCAGATGAGTCTTATTGCTTGCACTAGCAGAGCTGATGTGGAGTGCGTGTTGCAGGTATTCATTGGTGTACTCAATATATTAACTGCAAATGTTTTATCAGTGTGTTTTGTCTTTAGAAAGAATTCATCAAAATACAAATTCGCAAGGGAAATCACTCTTATCTGAGAAAGAAAAAGTCTGCTTCTCTCCAATAAGAATAAATATTTCCTAAATATAGCACAGACAATATCCCTTCAGTACTGTTCTGAGTTTTCCTGTAAGTGTCCAGGGAATGTGGAGAAGAGTTAAGAGTCCATACCGTAGGTTTCTATTGCTATCTGTGTGAAGGGTCCGCTTTGAGGTGTTGATCAAGTCAGTTCACTTGGGTTTACTTTCATATTTAGTTAGTGGAAAGGAGAGTAAACCATTCTGTTTGTGCCTGAGAAAATGAAAAAGGCTAATGATGTCAGTTCTTTTTTGTGGATATAAGAGATTATCTTCAGTATCATCTGTTCATTTTGTCAGATTTGCAGCCCTTTCCCAGTGCTGAAATCCAGCCTTCTGCACTACAGCCTATGTAAAATGAATTCAGTTCACTTAGGCTGTATTTTTAGGACACCTGATGGCTCCTGATGCTTTTCTCTGGACTTTTTCAGTTCGTATGCATCTTTTTTGTTGTTGTTGTTGTCTGTTTTGTCCACAATAAATGCAGACTGCAGACAAATTCTTACCACTGTTGGATAGAGAAGCATCTTCTGTCTTGACCTGAATGAGCTTTAAAGAGAAAGTCACTGGTCTTTGACACTTGGGACACCAAGTGAATTAGTGTTTCTAAGAGCTTTTTTTTTTTTCAATAATTTGGCTTAATGCAGCTATGAAAGTTGTTTTTTCCATTTCTATACTTTCAGTGCAGCGGGTAAGCAGAGTGGAAACGTCCTTCTGAATACACTGGTAGAAATTAAACTTAGGTTGTTTGAACAGGGTCATTTACAACATGCTTTTGAGTAGCACAAGGCACAGTATGAATCTGTTTTTAAACTAACGGAATTGAAGAAAACTTCAGTTTTAGCAGCAAAAGGTGATTTGTATGAGGATTTATTTCGTATTTCTAACACTTCCCATACTGTTCAGTAGTGCAGATCGTCTTGGCACTCTGCAGTTCCGTTAAAGGTACATACAGTTTTTGGGGTAGTGCAATGTGTGGGGTAGTATGATGCAATTAAAACCTTGGATATAGAAGGGTAAATGTGAAGATCTGTTTCTGGATATCAAAAGAAAGAATGTGCTAAGTCAAAACCTGTTCAGCGGTTTCCTGTGCTTTTTGCTGTATATACCAACTAGATCAAACAGAGCTGCATAATATCATGACTAAGCAAGCAGCATATTTTGTGCTTCAGAGAGCTTTCTACATAAAGGTTTTTGTAGGCTATTCATGGTCTATAGTACAATTACCTCCCAAGGAGAAAACAGAAGAGGGTGAAAGAAAAAAATTGTTCAAGATAGACTGCATGCCTAATCCGAGTGCAGCAAATCCAATGCATACATATTTGATAAGAGTAATTAAGCACTCTGGGATCTGTTTAGGCCCATTTTATCTACAATACAAAGCAGTTCACTGTAAAACCTGATCTAAGAGTTGTCTTACTTGTAAGCATCATCATCTTTTCTTTGGCTCATGCAACATACAACAAGCCACATGTTCTGAACATGAGCGAAACAAAGAAAAATAAAGTTTGATATCAGATTTTCAAAGTTGAGCTATATGAGTGGGTGTGAGGACATTTTCAATAGAAAACCACATTTTTGAGATGGGAAGTCAAGTCTTTAAGAAAAAGTTCACAATTTGTTTTTAAAATTACGTTATTTTGGCTGAAAAAAAACCCTACAACAACTTAGATTTGCATATGATGCTCTGATTTCAATGACTTCTTATCTTCTTTCATTGATGAGTGTTGCAGAGTGCATTTTTGATACTTCTGTGTCCAGAAAGTTTCATAATACATTTTACCTAAAATAAGAGGGAAAAGAAAAAAAACCAAACCATCTTTCTTTGAGAAAATTCAACATATTCTGGGTTGGGTTGGTTGCAACTGTACTTTGCAGGGTACCTCAAGTTTGAGAGTGGCTGAGAATTCTCAATGTTGAAGACTGAGCTTAGAAAGTAGTTTGAAATGCATAGCAGCCACCATATCAAACCCCAGTAATGTGAGCATGGCTATTAATACTCTTTGAAACATTTTCAATACATTTTCAAAAAGTCAAACGTCAGAAAATATATGTATATATCATGCAGTGAATAACGAGCAGCACTAATAAACTACTTTGTCAAAGCTTCTGTATGCAGCTCTTGAGTTGAAGTTGCTTGGTAAGCTTGGAGACACATTTTTAAAAAGCTATACTGGATAGGGAAGTATTACAAAGCTTTTAAGCTCTAGGAGTTCATAAGTTTGTCCCTTGAATCTTTATTCTGGCAGCAGCCATTTACAACTGTCTTCTTTAGCCACAGGAAAGCCCATCTCTTGAACTGAAGAGGTAGGTGAAATGTATTCCCTCTAAAGGCAACATCTGTGTTTCCCTGTGAATCACCAGCCAGAAAGGGTGCTGTATATGCTAATCAGCCTAGCTGCGTTAATGGTGAGGAATGATAATTACTTTCAGGTGGGAGTAGGTGTTGTTTGACACGTAGGGAAATAAAACAGACGCCATCAATTATTGTAGGCATCTCCAAAGATATGCTGATATGAATTATCTTTGTTTCTGTTTAGCTGCTTGCCTGAATGTGTTTTGATTTACAATAAAATCAAATAAAACAATAAACATCAGTAAAGTCTTCTGTTAATCAGAATTAAATAATAATAAGAGCTTGGAAATCAGTGCACAGTGTTGCTACTGATTGGAAAGAAGATACTGTATGTTGGAGTCATTGCAGTAAATGGCCAAAAAGGAAAAAAAAAAAGATTTTCAGTGACAAAGCTCCACACTTCGAACTTGTTTCTATCTCTGTCTGTTAATGGCTTTATTAATTTATTTATTTGCATTCTGTTGAAGCCTGATGTTTACCACCTAGGTAAGCACTTCTTTGTGCTGGGCATAGAGAAAATAATCCTCTATCCTGAAAGACATCCTAAACCTCTGTGCCTCATTTGTGTAGTTAATAGAACCTTTTGTGTATCACTGCAATTACAGGTACAGCTTTTTCCAGCCCATCTCAGTTTTCATTTGAAATCGGCCCAGGCCACACACTGGGTTAATGGTGGATCCAAATTATCCCTGATGTCTTGTCTCTCTAGAGCTTTTTTTTTTTTTAAAAAAGGCAATCTTTTCAGCAGTGTTTGGGCACAGGCATTTTTTGCCTGAATTTAAGGAGAGGAATGTGCCTTCAGTACAGGATTCTTGGCTTAAGGTAAAAAAATATTCACACGTTAACATTCTTCAGTAAGTAACAAAGTTTTCTCATGGATTATAGATTTCTGCTCCGTTTTACTAGTTCCACATTGCTGAAGTCTTTGATGTTGGAGTGAAACCATAATGTTCATCCTGAATATTATACATCCCTCCAGAATTCTGAGATAAAGATGACTTACCAGGTGCTAGAAACTGATAAAGTTGATTTATTTTATAACTTTGTGTGGACACACCTGAATTGAAGATGGCTGGATTGAAAAAAAAAACCTGCTTTGCGTGGTGCAGTGCGAAGGGTCTGAGCAAGACCTTGTCCTGGTAACACAATGCTCTGTGAATGTTTTTCTGTGTTTCAATTTGAGTTTTAAGAATTGGTTTCAACAGTTTGTAAGCCACTGTTTGACCGCCAGAGTTTTGTACTTACCAAAGATGGTAAGACTTAATTCCTGGTGAGGGAGAGTTTTGCTCAAGCAAACGCTTGCTGGATGCTGTATAGGGATACATTCTGGCAGCGTGAGGGTATAGATATTTTAGATTGGATACTAAAAAGAGCCATGATTGTGCTTTTTACCTTCAGCTGCCTGACAGACCATCCTGAGGCTGCCAGCTCCTGAATGTATCCTGGTAATGTAATGTTCAATGTCTGGTGCTTGAACAACATCAGTTATGTTTGTATGGCTTTGTGGCATGTGGATAGACAGTAAGTCAATGGTGGGACTTGGGTAGGAGAAATATTATGCTTTTTCACCATTGTGATTCAGAATCCTCTGCATGCCAAGTAATAGATGGGAATATAAAATATTGAATCTGCTCATCTTTTATGGCCTTGACAATAATAAAAGATCCCCTCTGTGTAAAGTTAGAGTGTTGAAATATATATTCAATATCTCCCATAAATTAGTTAGTGGGTTTTTGTAGATGTTGAATTCCAGTTTGAAAAAAGTAGGGAGGAAAAAAAGGAATTACTTTTTGAACTTAAAAATTTATTCATCCAAGTAAATGTTACATCCACATATGCTTATGTAACTCGGATCAATAATGTAGCTAGTCTATTTCTAATATCAAAATGATAGAGTGAACACTTCTGAAGAATTGAAATGCTATTGATTTACGCAGTCAGTACAATGAAAATAAAGTAATTCAAACTCCTTAGGGTCTGTTGGTGCAGTTTCAAATGTGCCTCCTCTTGGGTGACAAGAAATGAAAGAATAACTGATGATGTATGTGATAGTCTATGTACTCGTGTGCTGCTAAAAATTGGCTAAAACTTTTTGTTTTGAAACTGAATTGCTGAAAATGATAAAATGGTTGTGAGAGTTGCATTAGATTCCAGCAGAGATGGAGTCGCAAAGCAAATCATTACTTGCTTTTAGAAATGGGAAAATTTAGTACGGTTTATTTTGAATATTGGTAGCGGCCAAGACTTGAATGCAAGATTGTGCAGCCTCCCAACTTGTGCTGGGAACTGTAGCCTCAGATTCTGCGTTTTCTTTTACTCCACAACAATACTGGGTGACTTAATGGAAGCCATTTCCCAAACCTGTTCAGAAAGAAAGTAAACACCACATAGCAGCTGCAGAGATACTGGTCTTGTGCTGGAGAAGGAATGAATCTACTTTAATAAGAGTATTTGATGAATTAAGATCTTTCCAGAATGAGTGCCTGACTTATGAAATACTTTGTTCCTCAAGATTTTGGAACTATGCAGTCTTCCCATTTTGGGTGTTTCTTAAATTATTTCATTGTAAGAGGAGCTCTTTCAGGAGAATTTATTTTATTCTTAGCATTTGAAAATTATTTGATCTTAATTTGAAACTTACCTTGAAATATGAAGTAAAATAAGCTCCTGAATGAGATGTCCTTGTAAATAAAAATCATTTACGCAGAAGCTTGCAAACACGATGCCCTTGCTTGCAAGTTGTGCAGGAAGCTTACAATTCCTTTCCACTTGGTCTGTCTATTTTCACCAAATAAGCTTTTAGTTACAAAGGTCTATAGACAACTTGAACTTATGAACTTTGGACTTACTGTGCAAGCCTAACAGGTCACATACAAGGGGTAACGCATATTAGGTGGATTGGGAAGTCTGTAACCTCTAACTTCTTCGGCCAGTTATGAAAGGTGAAGGGACAACACATCAGGAAGAATAAAAAAGAGGCTGTGATTTCAGATGGATTGAGGGAAAATGTCTCCAGTTGAATCCCCCTTTGTTTGAATAAAGGGAGCTCTCTTTTGCCTCTTTTTGGGATTGTATGGATCTGTTGAGTTCCAGCCTGAATCACTGATTGCACAGCTCGGGAAAGGTCCCGGTCAGCCCTGTGAGCACAAGGCAAGGCAATTCAGCTGCGTGCCTGGAAGGGGCGGAGCCTGGCTGCACCTCTCCTAGACCCCGTTTAAGGGCTGACTGCCAACGCGAGGGGATCTCTTGTTGAAAATTCCTGCTCTGTGAAGTTTCTACAGTGAGCCTAGATCCTTGGACAGAGGTAAGTACTTCTTTCTTTTGTAACGTTTCCCATTGCGCTCGGCCCTCGGTTGTTACAGGGATTAAGAAAATTTAGTAATTGACTCACAGGGTAGCAGTGTACTGGAACAGGTTGCCTAAGGAGGTTGTGGATGCCCCATTCCTGGAGGCATTCAAGGCCAGGCTGGATGTGGCTCTGGGGTTGGTGACCCTGCACATGGCAGGGAGGTTAAACTAGTAGATGATTGTGGTGGTCCTTTTCAACCTAAGCCATTCTATGAGTAAGCCTATTTGAGTAAAATTACCCAACCGGGTAGCAGTAGAGAAAGGTAAGTTATCTTTTCCAAGTATTAAGAGCAATGAGATATATAGCACGAAAATTATCCTTTGATAATAGAGCAGACACGTTTTCATCAAGTTTGGGTGTAGAAACAAATACTTGAGCCACTGGCTGATTGGTTGAAATTAAATAAGAGCTAATAGTGCGTGGCACGGTACCTTTTGTATGGTAAAATGTAAAGTTTTACAACTACAGATCTGTGACTGTAGGGAGAAAAATAAAGGATTTGGGGGAGAGCTGTTTATATCCTCTTAGCACTCTACTAATCCATCCAGTTCCCCTCACCTGCCTAACCATTCATCTTTCTCTTTATCTCAAGGGCACTTAAGCTTTTGTTGTGATCCATATGGATAGCTGCAAACTCCTAAATTATCATTTGCACTAGAAGAACTAGAGAAATCCATCAGTCTGCCAGGTCCTTACCTTCAGGCCTGAACCTGGGGTTTATTTTTTTTCAATGAACTGGAACTTTATTAATAATGCTGCGTTGCTCGCTCTGCATGTTAAGGTATCAGTAGGAAAAACAATTGTGTTTGTAAGATACGGAGACTTAAAAACCGAATGACAGGCAGGTTTTTTGGAAGTGGACATCACTGCTTTACTATGAAAAATGTTCATAGGTTATAGAAAAGTAATTCAGGTTCAGATGTAATCTGTGAAGGGCCTATTAGTTTTGTGATTGCTGGGCCTATGGTAGGATTACACAGCGAAGCAGAGAGGCTGTATTTGTCAAAAATGACAGAACTTTTTAAGAAATCCATACTGTGGGGGCTATACGGGAATCAACCTAGTTTTCCATTAGTAGAGAAACAGATTTATTAAGCTTTCAAGGAAGTGCTTATGTTACAAGATAGGGTTGGGAAAGGTAGGCCAATAGGCCAAACTGAATAAGGGCAGAAACAACATTTTCCTTTGTACTGAATGACAAAAGCTTTCTAAGCAAGCATGCGGATGCATTGTCAGAGAATACCAGCACTTTGTGAGGTTAATTGGCAGCACTTATCGAAGACCCAAAAGTGAAGTAAAAAAGCTGAAGTTCAGAGGGCTTTGCTTGTGAGCAGGGGGAGATTCTTCAGTCACTTCGCAATGTGTGAACACAAAACTGAGTCACTTCGCAGTGTCCTGCAACGTGAACACAGAACTGAGCAAATATGGCCCATGCAGCCACAGAGATAAGGCACTGAGCAGAGTGAAAGACAGACTTAATTGAGCAAAGAAAGAGCAAGGAGAAGCTTGGTAGCTGGGCGGGTTGTCGTGTGACTGGGGAGGGCAAAGAGCCACCAGGAAGGGTTGAGGGAGGTGGTTTTCATTTCCTTTTATTCAACAGGCACTTATCCTGTAGTCTGAATTACACCCCGGAGGGCAAAGTTGGAAGTTGTTTCAGAAACTAAATAGAAAATCACTCAGCCATTATCAGCTGCTTCTCTCGGCTTTGTAAGTGTTTGAGGACATGGAGGGCATCATGGAGAGGGCAGGGACGTGGCACTGGGGCCTGCATTCTGTTAAGGTTTTTTGTGCATAGGGTATTTTTTTTGTTGTTACTCTTTTATTGCTTTTTTTTTTTTTTTTTTCCCCCTCCACCAATGTTTCAAAATCTTTTTACTAAGTCCCTTGCCTCGTATTTGTTTTTGTATTTGTTTTTGTCTGTTTGTTTTTGACACTGGACTTCAGAATCTTCGGTTGATGCCTCACAATAATCATTTCAGATTCCTGGAGAGACTGAAATACAGCACATTTTGTTGAAAGATGGCTTCAAGGATCATAAAGTGATTCTTGAAGTAATCAACTCATAATTTCATGGAGTGAGTGTGTGCAGGCTAAAATCGTTATCTGGATTGCAAAGACCATTAATAAAATGTTGGACATGGAGAGGCAAAACAAAGAGCAGATTCACGCCTTCAGGCTTGAGGGTGTCAGAGGAATTGTTGGAGATCCTCAGCCTGGAGGTTGCTGAGCTTGCCTGTAGGCTTTTCATCACTCTCGAGTTCTGGTAGGAGCATGGAGTGAAGTTTTTCGGGGAAGAAGTGGAGATTTCTAATGTTTGCAATTTAAACTGGGGAGATTTTGAATAGGAATAGTATGGCAAGAGTTGAAAATAATGAAATTTCTGATGGGTGAAAGCCATCTGAGTTTTGGTGTTTTAGAATCTTAGAATTCTTTTCTTTAGGGGCTAAGGATTAAAAGTGGATTTATTGGAAACCTGTGCTGGTTGGTGGTTTGATTCAGCACAAATCATCCCGGGGCAAAAGTGAGAAGTTCATTGTACTTAACTCCTGCTTAAATCTTTATAACGCCCAGCAGTGAACTGTGACAGCACTATCTTCCTAGAGAAAAAAACAGGGTTGGGCCGAACTGACTCAGTAAATAATCCTTTTCACTGGGAAAAAGTTTAAGTTCTTTTGAGGTGGAAAGTGACATACGCAGTCTGACTTGTGTGGTGTTGTTTGGCTGAAGTTTTGTCATCTCCTCTTTATCTTCTTACTACCCAGATAACAGAAAACTTTGTGCATGTATGTGTATATAAGCTTTTTTCCTCTCCTGAGAATAGCAGTAGTTATTTGGTGAAGAATGCGTGATGAATGTACATAATGCTCTACCACAAACGGCGGTTGCTATACAGAATCATAGATAATCCGGTTATGCAATAACGTGAACATTCCAAACATATTATTAAATCTGTAGATACAGAAAATGTAAAGGCAGAAGGTGAAAGACAGGCAGAAGAAGGAAGCACCAGTCAAAGTGTCTCAAATAGCTTCTTGGAGCTTAATGAGCAAACACCAACTTGTATGCAGAGCCAGCCAAATGTATCTCATCACTTAATTCAGACCTAAGCTGACACTATGCAGACCTGAGCCAGGATAAATTCCGCCCTGCAGGGTGACCTTCATATCTTTCACTTGAATTAAACTGCAGAAACTTGATTACCTGTTTTGCAGAAAAGTTAACTCCTCTTATGTTGCTGTTAAATGAAATAAAATTTTGCATTAATGCCTTTGCTAGAAGAGTCAAAACACATGAAACTGTTTACACAGGGTCTGCACACTGTTTGTCAGTTATGTCTCTATGGATAGCAAGGTTATTAAACATTGTCTTCTGGCTTAAAGAATGCTATGAAATTAAAACACAAACAGAAAGCACGCACACACTGTGCACACCTGATAGACTACAAAATGCAGTCAGGCTTGCTTTTAGCCTTGGAGAAAAAATTTGGTTTACTAAATAATAGATTAAAGATACTGCATTGGTTGATTTTTATCTCTGTAACATCCAGTTTAGCTGATAAAGAGCTGATGAGAATTCTGTAAGCCTATTTGTTTTCTTCAGAAATACACTAATTTGTAGAACAGCTTCTTAATGTTCCTTTTCAAACGTTTTAGCAGTCATAAAGAGCATAGAAAAAGAAGTTGAGCTATCTTGTTGCATTGTTATTCCTCCAGCAAAAGGCCAGCAATTGCCATGTGTCCAGTTCTAGGATCTTGAAATGGGTTCTGAACACTGAAACCCTACTGGCATTGCTGTAAATTCAGCATCAAGTGTGTAATTTTCCGGTTTTTTAAAATCTCCAAGTAGCTTGATGGATAGCAGAGCTTACAAAGGGTAACTATAATCTCAAATTCAAAAATAGCTTCAGAGGATACCCAAATGGGTGCTGAGATGTTTGGAAAAAGGAAACGACAGTGTTGCTTATAGACGACAACAGTCTGGGAAACTTACAATGAATTATTTCAAATTATTATCTCAAGTTTAGATATGAAAATTTCCAATGCCATTTACTTCCTTTATCAAGACTGTCATGTTTGGCTTCGCTTGTTGTTTCATTCAATGGTTGAAGGTGCATGGAAATAACTTGTGATGAGTTTAGAGAACTATGTGAAATCAGCAGACGTTTGTATAAGCTGTTCTGTTTTCCTCATTGCGTCATTACTGCCACGTGATGGATGGGTAGCTGAGATAGGAGGAAATTAGTGGTGGCTTTGGATAGAAAGGGTAACATCTGGTGATGAACTTCTGTTGAAAGGCATTGAGATTTCTTCACCAAGTCTCATAATGCTCTTTGAATTACTGTCTATCTAAAACTATGATGCATGAATGAAAGCTTTCTCCTAAAGTTTGTTAGTGTGGACTGAGAGTGGATGTTCATTCTGCTTTACAGAATCACGGAATGGCCAGGTTGGAAGGGACCTCAAGGATCGTGAATCTCCAACCCCCTGCCACATGCAGGGCCACCAACCTCCCCATTTAATACCAGCCCAGGCTGCCCAGGGCCCCATCCAACCTGGCTTTGAACACCTCCAGGGATGGGGCATCCACAGCCCCTCTGGGCAGCTGTTCCAACACCTCACCACTTACATAGCAAAGAACTTCCCCCTGACATCTGACCTAAACCTTCCCTCCCTCCACTTCAAACCATTTCCCCTTGTCCTGCTGTTATCTGCCCTTTCCAAGAGTTGACTCCCCTCCTGTTTGTAGGCTCCCTTTAGGTACTGAAGGGCTGCAGTGAGGTCACCCCGCAGCCTTCTTTTCTCCAAGCTGAACAAGCCCAGCACCCTCAGCCTGTCTTTATAGGGGAGGTGCTCCAGTCCCCTGATCATCTTTGTGGCTCCTCTGGACCCTCTGCAACAGCTCCCTGTCTTTCTTGTCCTGGAGGCTCCAGCCTTGGACACAGTGCTGCAGATGGGGCCTCACAAGAGCAGAGTAGAGGGGTACAATCACTTCCCTGTCCCTGCTGGCCACCCCTCTTCTGATGGAGCCCAGGATACTGTTTGCTTTTCTAGCTGCAGGAGCACACTGCTGGCTCGTGTTCAGATTTTCATCCATCAGGACCCCCAGGTCCTCCTCTGCCAGGCTGCTCTCAAGCACTGCTCCTTCCATTCTGTATGGATGCCTGGGATTCCTCTGGCCCAAGTGCAAAACCTTGTACTTTGCCATGTTGAACCTCATTAGGTTCACCCAGGCCCACCTTTCAAATTTCAAGTCTGTTGAGGTCCCTTTGCATGGCATCCCTTCCTTCTGCTGTGTAAACTGCACCACTCAGCTTAGTGTCATCAGCAAACTTCCTGAGAGCACACTCAATTCCGTCGTTGTTTAGCATACAATGTGTGGAGTAATCTTTATTTTTTAATGCTACTTACATTGCTCTGGATTCTTTTAAATGGAGAACACTCTGGAACAGAGAGCCAAACAAAGCCTAATGGATGTCAGTTAGAAATGAAATTAAATACAAATAGAAATATGGTTTCTTAAATTAACAAAGGACTAAATAGCTCCACAAGGACATGCTTAGTAAAATGTTTCAGTTTCATTTCTTGTTTATCCTGTACAAACTGACCATCCTGCATTACAGAAAGCAGTTGGCTTCTGTAGCCAGATGTGCTTTTGTAAAAGAGCTGTTCTTAATTTTCTGTCAATTATTCAGGTGACTGAATCTGTTGTTTGTAATTTGGTATCTGGGCGACTACAGAATAGTAATAATTTGGGTTAGATGTCTGCCTGTTCGAATGAGAGTTAATGCCTTAACCTGAGGAAATTGGCCACATGGAGGATTTTGCTTGGAGTTCCGTGTTTGGCCTTACATGTGTTTCTGAAGGCTAATATTGAGCTGTGTGGTGGAATTTTGTTGTTCTGACCTTTGCTCGCATATACTGAAGAAAACAGCATGGGATGCTGAGCTCTTATCCGTATCTTTTAAGTTAGTGCTTATTTTATTTTTGTTATTCTTGGAAGACAAGCCTGTTTGCTACCAGTTTTCTTCTCTGTGTTGCAATATTTAGATTGTAGAAAGCTAATTGCTACTGCAGCATAAGTTTGAAGTAGTAAAATAACAGGACTGTGCTGTGTGTGCCTGTGCATCTTTCCCATAGAGTTCCTCATATTAAAGGTTCCGTGCATCCCAGAATGCTGCTGATGTGTTTGAGGTGGCAGTGCTGTGGGTTGGCTGGATGGTGTGAAGCAAAGTGTGCGTGATAAATCACACTGTGGGCTGTTCTTGAGATGGAAATTCAGAATTGCAAGCCCTTTGCTGTGCAGGTTGTCTTTGTGTGTAAACAAATTGCTATGCAAAGGCAGCCATATATGAGCAAGAGCTTGTGTGGTCTTCTTGGAATGAATAATTACAACCCTTTGACCAAGCTTGTGCTAGGTATGCTTACATAGCACCCATGTAGTTGCTGCTTTAACTGATTGGTAAAAGAATATTCAGAGCCTTGAAAATTTGAGCTCTTCGCATGCGTTTGATTGATAGTCCTCTTACCAAGTGCTGTGCTGGTACATAGGGCATGCAGCGTGCACAGTATTGCACACATTTTCTAATTGAATGACTCTTCTGAGTGAAGAAAATCCATATTCTGTGCTCCAAACATTGTAGACCAAAAGTCGAATAAACAGTAAAAAAAAAAATGGAGTAACCAGGGATTAGCAGACACTGCATTATGTTGATTACCCACATTGTCTTCGGCTTAATAAATTCCATTTTGCTTTAAGTCAGTTCAATTGTGTGTGAAAATAGAGAAAGTGGAAAATGAGACTGAACAAGGGGGTTAAATGATAATGTGCTATTCCAGAAGCAATTAAAAAAAAAAAAAAAATGCCTTGAGGAAAAGGGGGGAAAAAAAGAAGTTTTTGAAGTATGAAATAAAATGCGTAATTTTATTTTAATATGGGAAGCTAAAATAGTCTGTCCAATCCTCATCATTAAACCCATCCGCAAGCAGTTGCATTAAAATGCAGTTTTTCATCTTGTGGCACTTGCTTTATGGCAATGTTGACACTGGTTATTGAGTAGACCCTAAAAATAAGCACACAGAGTAACAGCGATTCTACATCCAGTTTTTGTATCTCGTTCGCTAAAGCTAGGTCAAGACTTCAGAGTTGTGCTGTGGTTCCATACGTGACATGGCAGGTCCTGTTGCAGAATTAGGACCTTCAATTTCTTGTCATAAGTGGAAAAGGGAAAATTTTGGGAGAAAACTTTGCAACATGGCTCTAAATGCATAGAACACTTTTGTCTCTTTTATAGTTAGAAATTGATTCCTGGAGCTCCTGAGCATCCAGAATTCCAACTGGAGCCAACAAGAGTTGGAAGTTCTCAGAAATCTTGGGAATTGAACTGCTAATTAAGGAAGTACTGTCATCTAGTGGTTAAAGATGACTGGGAAATAAGGACTTGGAGATTAGATTTATTACCTACTTGCTGTTTGATGAATGAGCTTGAAAATCTCAATTTCCCATTTCTGTAGAGATGGCGGGAAGGAGAGGAGGAGGAGAAGAGGCAGTATTAGCCCAAGAGACTTCCCAATTCTGAGGATGCTTAAGTCTGAGACTGGAGAATGTACGTGCCACCAGAACTCTTTGTACAGCGGCGATTGAAGCCGTCCTGTTTTAAGAAACCCAGGGAAGATGCCTCCGGTGGATCTGTGTTTAAATGTGACCAAAACATTTAATAACTTGGTGATTATATATCCCATGGGTGCCAAATCCAGGCGGAGAAAAGAATTTGCTTGCTGGGATAATGGGAAAGAGAAATTTGTTTATAAATATATACACCAGTGGATGACTTAAAAGCATTGATAGTGATTCAGTAGTAGTCTTGTTCATTGTTGATAATCTCTTATGTCAGCAGTTTGTGGACTTGCAGCTGTACCTTTTGATTCCATCAACTATAATTAGTATTATTTTCTGCTCATCTTGGCAGCGCACAAGCTCATAGAGTCCTAATGCTGAATCCCAGAAAGCTTGAATGTGTTGCACTTGAAAATGCTGTTTTTCTCCTGTGCAGGATTTTCTGTTCTGCAGAGGTAAACCTGCAGCACCAGAGTGTGCAGGGATTCCTTCTGGCTTTTTGGATGCCTGATGTTGAGTAGGAAAATTCTGCCCCGTGGGGCAGCTGGAGCTGGAGGATGGCGGGATGAAGCAGCAGGGCATCGTGCGTAGTTGGGAGTTACCAACAATTTATCTCCCAAAACTTTGAAGGTTTCCACTGAGCAATAATGGCATAGCTAAACCTATCTGCTGAAGGAGTGAATTTGTGTGAGATGCTCTCCAGCTATTGCAGAACTCCAATCTGAAATGACATGAGGTAGTAGGTCTTGTTGGTTTGCTTGTTGGGTTTCACTCTCGTGGCCACTGTGGTACTGGTGTGTATCGCCCTCAGTTGTCAGAGGCGAGGCTTGTCTTCACCTGCATATGGGATTTTTCAGGCTAATAGAGACAGATTTTCCATGCAAGCACAGTCACCCTGGATCTAAATAGAGGACTGCTTCAGGGCTTCTCTCACATTGCTTAGCGTGCTCTTATGGCCAGGAGCACGTAGAAATTTGAGGGGGGAGCATGTGTTCCTCATTCCTCATTCTCTTGCTTGGTGGTAGCTTTATGTAACTGCCTGACACTCCCTTTAAAATGCAGGGCAGACATTTTCACGTATGATGTCAGGCTGGAAGAGCCAGCCCCTCTGAGCAGAGTTCTCACCATGGTGGCATGGAGAACCCTGGTCTCAGTTGCAGCATGAGGCAGAGGAGCTCAGCAGCATTTTGGGATCTGCACCCTGTGCAACGCAGCTGAACAAGAGGAGCAACATAAAAGGCAGCAGACTGCAAAGCTGTTAGCATTCTGCCTGCACATAACTAAAGCACAGTCCTAGATCTACTATTATAATTCTCTGTTAATTACATAGTGTTGATTGTATAACTACTTAGCAGTTCCTCCTCTTTTAATGAGCACAGCTGTTTTCTGTCCAGCTTCAATAGGGAAAATTTCCCATCTCTAATTTAAAATACTCAGAACTCCAGAGGGCTCCTGGGCTCGCGCTGCTTAATATGTTTTAATGCTCATGGTGCCTACAGACTTCCTCCAGCCTGGAGAGCACTTAGGGCTATTCCCCTCATCCTACTAAATGAATCTTTTTAACTGATGAACTCTATTAATAGAGTTAAAAACCTGATGAAGCCCTCACCGTGTTGTGAGGAAAACCTTTTTATTGAGGTAGACTGACACAAGCTGTCATGTACCTATGCTAATTTGGATCAGTGCACTACATTCAGTTTTCTTCTGACTTAGCATTTTTTAGAGGGTTGGAGAGCAGTTACTTTTCCTCTGAAAAGTGATATGAGCATGTTTGTTTGCACTGAGGGAGCTGTGAGTTACCAGTTTTTCAGGAGATGCAGGTGTTAACGTCAGCTGGAGAGCACAGAGATTGATGTGCTGGAGCATGAAAGGAAAATAATGGGCAAATGGCAGCAATATGCTGGACCAGAACCTTCAGGTCATTGCTTGCCTCCCTAGGTTCATGGCAAGCAAAACTGTGTAGGTGACAATAACAGCTCAAAGCACGCGATGGGAGCCTGTTCCAGCTCTGCTTGATGCAGTAGCTAAACAAATGTTTTGGGTACAGACAGTTTTTTTCTCTTTGGAAAACATGTTTTTGTCAGAATTTAAACATTTCCCAGGAGGATGTGGGCTTAGATAAAGTTTCAGGTGGAGGTATTGTCAAAACAAATCACTCCAGCTTTGCAGCTTGCTTTTCACCAATTCAAATGTATTTCACTAACGTTTTTAGCACTTCTAATTTTTCAGATATATCATAATGTGCTGACATGTTTTGACACAGTGATTGTGGCCTGAGCAGAATGCACAAGAGTGTTCAAATGGAAAGAAGACTTCTAGTCTGTAGGGAAATGTGGATGTGTGATGTGGAGCAAGGAAGTGATGGAGCCAGATCAGGAAAGGTATAGCAAGAATGAAGCTTGATATCCCAGCTCTTCTACCTGAATGGAGGCCCAGTATTTATGCTTGAGAGTTCCCCATTCTAATCCCTGTCGAGATCTAGACCTAGCTCAGGCTGTTAGTGTGATTGCAGATGATATCAATAGTTCAGTAAATGATAAATACTTGAGCAAACGAGTAAGTGTTCTGCGGGGCTTCAAGTTGATTGTAACCCCCTCCAATAACTGCTGTTGATGTGCCTTTGAAGCACTACTCTCATCTGTAACAGCCATTAATTATTTATTCTCTCTTTATAGGAGTTGACCTTACTATAAATTGAGATTGTCTGATCTGCTATTGAGGGCGAAGACTGCGTTCCTAGAAAGGTGATGATTTATGTAGTAGATGCTTTTCTTATGCCTTATTATAACTACTGTGTGGATAAATATATCTCTTTAGTTCAAGTGTCCTTTTGTTTCCCTAGCATGCTTGATTGTAAACATACATCAAGTTGTTTCCCTCAGGGGGCTCTGTTCAGATGCATCTTGAGTTACATTATGGTAATAACATTCAATCCTTGCATTAATAATTATAACAAATGCTTCCTGTTCAGAAAAGTATCGTATTTCTCTGTTTTCCTTGCTATTGTGAAGCGCTGTGCTGTTGCTGTGTATTTTATGCTGACAGTGCAGGTCACTCGTTCTGTGTATTTTCCTTTTCTACATTATGTGTGACTCTAGACAGTAACATCATAATAGGTGTAGCAGAGTTAGGGGCAGCCAATCCATTCAGTACATAGATCTGGCAGTGTACCAAGTCTGAATTTGGGTCACCATGACCCGTACAACAGAACTGAATTTGAGGTAGTATGCAGTATTTGCACTAACTGATGCTCAGACAGACAGGGCTTTCCGTGTTTCAGTTTGTTGATCACCCTGGGAGCTGGTCAAGAAAACGGGGTAGAAGACAGCTGTTCTTTCTCTTGAATGAAATGAGGGTGTTGAACTGCTGGGGACAATCTTACCCTTGTGAACAGTGGAAGGGATGGGTAAGGGTTAGGGTTAGAAGATAGCCTCAGATGAAATCTCTTGTTAGCTTAGAAAGCCAGAGGCTTTGTTAAAAGCTGTGACCTCTTAAGCTTTGAAGACTGCTGTGGAAAGGGAAGATCCTTTGGTCTTTTTGTCCTTTCTCTGACCCTGTCTTTCCCTCTTTCCTTCAAAGCAGCAGTTTTTCTTTGTGCTTTCCCCCCCCTTCTCAGCCCTGCAGACTCTCCAGGGAGCTGGTGCAGAGCTGAACTTGGCGCAAATAGCCAGCAAGTTGTCTTGAGCTCAATGTCTATACAAATATCCAGGATAAACCACTCTAATATTTCAAATGATTTCCTAATATACAGCATGTGCTATGGCAGGAGTCCAAGGAAGGAGTTTTTCCTGGTGAAAACCACCTTCTCTTTTTATTACGTGATTATAAGCCCTTTCTTTTTAAAACTGTTATGTGGAAAGAGCAATGTTTCTGTTGATGGAAAATTTTGACACCCTGCTTTCGGCCTTAACCACCAATTCTGTTTTTGTGCTGTGGAATTACAACAAATTTTCTTCAGTGCAATGCTAGGGAATCTAGCCCTGCCATTTTACAGCTATACTGCTGTAAATCAGTGTAAGAATGTCATCGTTGGGTTGAACTTGACCACAGTGAACTCGCATGTCAAACAGGTGGCTTTACAGAGCAGGCTTTGGTTACGTTACCCTGCTAAATCCCAACCAACATGAAGTTCTTGTGTTTCCCCAAGAGAGATTTCCGGCTTTCACATCACATTCTTTTTTGTTTCAGCTCACAATGAGAATATAATTCTTCTGGAACAGAAATGCAATTTATTAAGGAAGCTGTTCCAGTGTGTGACAGCCTCTCAGCAAAAAAGCTTTGCCTTATGATTTTTTTTTTCCTTGTCTTTAAATAGAATTTCCTGTGTTTCGCTATCTGTCACTGTGTAGCACAGAAGCATGGCTGCATCTTCCGTGGTCCTTTCCATCACTTACTCATTCATATGGGTGAGATTTCCCCTTCCCTATCCTGAGGCTAAACAATTACAGTTCTCTCAGCCTCTGCTTGTAAGCATTTATTTTTCTTATGTGAAAGATTTCTTTTTTTAGGGTGGGTTATAATTCTGCAATGAGAATGATTTGCCCTAACTGGAAGAACTGCCTACTTTTTAAAAACTCATGCAGGGAGCTGGGAACACTGACGCTAAATGTGTTTGAAGCCTGGTGGCAGCCACCTTCACATCTGACTCAATAGCTGTTTAACTTGGCAGAGTCTTTGCTTTGACTCCCTTTGGCTTCTGGAAGCACTGAAAAAATGTTTATCGTTTTGTGCGTGTAACTAGATGAGTCACTTTGTAAGGATATGTACTGAGGCAGTCCTGAAAGGCAGTCATAATATGCTTTTCCTTTTTTGTTTTTGAACTTTGGCATAGAATTCAGTGTTGGGTTTGAGTTTTATCTTCTGTCTTGATCTTCCTAAGGCTGTGATGACCTCCGAGGTGTTGATTCCAACTCTCACCTGCTCTTAGTTCTTCTGGGTCCAAATCCTGACTGTGGGATGTCCTGTTTACCATCAGTATTCATGGAGGCAGTGGAAGTTGTGACAGCTCTGGATTTGCTTTCAGTGTGGGATACTTGTGCTTCATTCATTCATTCATTCATTCATTCATTCATATATATATATATATATATGAGTATATATGACATACTTATAATTTTCTGAATGCTTAGGGAGGAAAAATGATAACAGGATAATGTTGTCCTTTCCATTAATGCCAATGTGAGTTTGAACAACTTGTACTGCAGTCAGTGAAGTTTACTGTTTGGAGCATATGCTTGGGGGAATTCAATCTGAAATCGTAATTCTACCAGCAAATTTCACAGGATGTACTGTTTCCAAAAGCTCCAGTATCTCAACCCAACCCTGAAGAATGTCTGTACTGTGCACGTTCCCCAGCTGGAACTGGGACCCCTGTATAGCAATAGGTACTGTGCATGTACTCAGACATTGTCCTGTAAAACCTGGAGGGATGAGATGAGAGTAGAAGTTTAGCTATTTGCATGTGATTCTGGTTAGAGGCAGGAATGGAAACCAGATCTTCTGATGCGTGTTTAAGTGATAAGCCACACAGTCTTGCCTAAAAGGGATATAACTTGGACATTTGTGGACTAAGTTGGGGTTTGGAATGGGCTTGAAATGAAGTAATGGTGACAGGTTTTTTGCTGGAGTGTCTACAGGGGGAGTGAGACATATTGTGCTTAAGGGATGCATAGAGATATGATTCCTTTTGAAAGGATGTGTGATCACATCGGGGAGGTGGCAGGAGGGAGATTTTAGTGCTTGGTATGCAGCCATCCTAATCCTAGAAGATCACTGCCTTAGAATTTTTTAATCCCTGCATTTAGTGAACAGGACATTTAAAAAAAGGAAAGCTGAGCAGTGAATTGTGCTGGAACATGTATGGTCTTCAGTGGAATCAGAATGTGAAACTGTCCTTCAAAAAAGAGGTTCTGAGATGGGCAGACCTTGTGGTCTGGACGCAAAGTTTGGAGATTGTGGTGATAGAACTTGTGTTTTCTTTGGTAATCTTGAGTGATCCTGGCCCTTGCCAAGAATCAGCTCTACTTCTAACCGCCCTTGTGAGCTTTCGGAGGGTTTTATAAGGACTCCTTGAAGATCTTGAATTACTTCTGAAGTCTCTTCTTCCTGGCAGAGTGAAGAAATGATTGTTTTGGTCCAATGTGAAAAGAAGGCAAACTTCAACCCAACTCTGAAAAATGCCCAAAAATGTCCTAGAATTCGTATGGTTACTCTGTGCTGCAGACTACCTAGTTTCTAGTTTGCAAACTCATGCTGTGCTGTGCTGCTTGACATCCAGGAGCTGATAGGCACAGGATGTTTGCTGTGTTGCTTGGTTGTGGAGGTCTCATGGCATGGCAAGAGCATGGATGCCTTGCTTCCTCAGTTTATATTGGAGAGCATGTTCTGAGCCCCAGCATTGCCCAAATGAGCAAAATGAAGAAAGGCTGGCTGCAAATAGAAACAATGCATCTCCCCTGTTTCCTGAACATTAGTGTTTCTCATCCGTTCAATTTAACAAGGGCAATCACCCTGCCAGTCTAATTATCTCTGTCGGACTCAAAGTGCACATAAAGCAGACCTCTGTTTTTTAACAGGAGGTGAGTACCCTGGTGCCTTTTAGTCTGTTGTGATGCACATTTCATTGGAGGAAAACATTTAGAGGCTGCCTTTAATACCACAAGCAGATTCCGATGTACAGCAAAGGGCTATTTTTTTTATTATTTACACAATTAATGGAAAGGAAACAGTGCAAATCCTTTAATTAGAATTAATGATTCATTAGCCTGAGCTGCCATCGCCTGCTAAATTTCTGGATCTGGATGGTGAAGCTGATGGATTATTCTGGCTAGAAGAGTAATAGCGGGGATGGGGATTCACAGCACAATGCTGAGTATGAGTAGGGCAGCAAAGCTGTGGAAGTGGTTTCTGAGCTCAAGGAAGGTGCATACCTGATGCTGTGCTCCCTCTGGGTGTGGATAAATGTGCACTTCACAAGCAGCTGTGCCCATGGCAGATGTTACTACCTACTGCCATCCTTCTTCAACACCAAATGCTCATTACTGCTCCACTGATGGAGCTTACCACTTCTTAAACCTGCTGGCAGAGCTTCTTATTTATAGAGGCTCTGTTTATTTGTTTCCATCAAAACAGGTGCAAAGTTAATGAGAAGTTCCCCAAACAATTTTAACAAACGGTTCTTTTTGTCCTGAAGTGATGCAGGCAGCACTCGGCCAGCATCTTTGATGAGATGAGCGTTGCAAGGGAGTAAAGCTTTTCTTTCTGCACAGCTGACTTTTCAAGACTTCCTTAGTGAAAGCACGTTTCAGGGGCAGGGGTGCATTTGGAGAATATTTTCCTCTAATTTAAACTGAAGTTCTGTTAAACTGAAGATTCTGATAAGCTCAGAGTTTGAAGACCAAATGTGTTCAGTTTGCTTTGTGAGTTTTGGCTATTGGAACAGCTGCTGACATAGCTTCTGAGACAGACTGATGTGAGGAAGAGGAGATTGTAGCCAACCAGTTCCAGAGGGATTTCTACCTAACGTGTAACCATCACAGTGCTGTGGGATGTTCCTATGAGTTTCTTTTTGTGACAGTTGACCACGTATAGGATTGAAGGGTGTATTTTCTCAAACTTGTCATGGGAACTTGCTCAGCCTTTTATGTTAGGAAGCAGGAACTGCTTCTTTGCATCTTGCTCTAAAGGAAATGCAGAGAAGGGAGCCCAGGAGGTCCACACATTTTACTGATAACCTGAACCAGCATAGGTTATATAAGCCTGAAATCACACTCAAATCTTTTTTGCAGCCAACTGAGAACTTAAGCTCTTTTAGCCAGGGTTTGGATTTGGGTGTTATTTCTACCTGGGAAGCGAAGGAGAAACAGCCCAAGGATTTTCAGGCACACTGGAGGGAAAAGCAACTGTCTCATAGACAAAGAGATCACTTTTCTTCTCTCAAAGCACTGTTTTGTCAGAGATGGCTGTTGGCTTTAATATCTGAACTGCTGTGAGAGTGGGTAGAGAGTTAATATAACATTCATTGCTCAGCCCCACAACAATGCAAATACAATTTTCTCTCCAATACATATTCTCAGTGTTAATAGCAAATGAGCCAACAAACAAAAGTAATCCATCACGTTCTGAAAAATTACCTGTAGGGACGGAAGAAAAATCCCACCCCTCCCTGGGCTGCTTTTCTTATTTCTATTTTATTGTTTCTATTTAATGAACTGGCAAATAAATTACAAAAAGCTGTTTTATAAGCCAGTTACTTATTAATTCCATATTTTCTGCAACAGGTTCTTAGATTAATGAATCAAGGAGATGGAAAAGCCTGCTAATTTAATTACACAATTACCATTGCTGTAGCCTTTATTTTAAGGACATGACATAGCTAATGGACGTCTTATTTATTTATTTAGAACAAGTGATCTTCAGATTTGAAATCTATTCTAATTTGTGGGTTTTGGTATTTCCTTCCTTGTTTATTCTTGCTTTTTCTGTTGTTAGTGACTACTGAAAAGGGATTGTTGACAGCTACCTGGATCTGACAAACCACAAATGAGCTTGTGCTCCAAAAATTACTCTGTATTTTTTTGCATATATTTGGCTAAATTTTTTTTTCCCCTTAGGATGCTGGTGGAGGATGTAGCAGGCACAGGATTAGCCATTTAGTTGTGCACTCAGAGGACCTCAAGCCACAAGTGTCTCATCAGCCCTTGAGACTGATAGAATGGAGCCAGAGGGCATCATTTCATAGAAATTGTATTAATGTATTTGACCAAAAAAGATAGTTTTGTTTTTTTTTTTTTTTCTGATTTTATTTAAAGTCTGTTTGTATACACATGTACTCTCATGTTATATATGAACATCTCATGCTTCCTCCACTTCATACCTGTTTGAAGCCTCCCTAATTAAACTAAGTCTTAAAATGGGGCTTTAGGCAATTGTTTCATGCTGAAAAATGTATACACAAAGAATGGAAATATGTCCCATTAATCTTGGAGAGTGTAGGATATATTATTACTATTAATTCCTGTAATTAGGAGGAAAACATAACAAATTACTCTTAATAAGCCTTTCAGACAGGATTTTCTTAGAACCTACAGGCTCATTTGTATTTTTTTTTTTTTTCTTCAAATGAAACTAACATTTGCTGCACACATATGACCTTTATTTGTTTGTTTATTTGTTCAGTAGCAAATACAACACACTTTAAAATCTGGGTATTTGTTTATTTTTAATGGCCAGCACAAGATATGCAGAGAAGTGCTTTTTCTTTTTTTGTCTTTTTCTTTTTCCCAATACATGGAAAGACTTCTGCTTTCTCTATTCCTCCTTTTAAAAGAGGAATTTTCCATGTTGAAAGGGAAAGTCCTTTCTCTGGAGGATCTGGGGAAATGTGGGCATTTCTCTTACCTTTCAGCCCTCGCAAAATGCTTCATTGTTCCTTGATGTCAGTATTTCAGCTTGCATGATTTAATCTCTGTTCACTTACATGACAGAAAAGTAAGGGCTGTATTTCCTGCATCCTGTTGGCTCTGAGTGTTGCACAGAGCTTCATTCTTTCTAAGAACTTCTCTCCGTTTCCAAGCTAAGTATTTTTTTTCCTATGTGTTTGTGCAAGCTGTAGTATGTGATGGAATAGTGCAGCAGGGCTTTTCTACATACCTATCCTCCCTCCTCCCTGTTGAAGTCAGGAGTTACTTTGACAGCACCTGCAACTATATTTGTAGTTTGTTTATTTATTTGCATAATACACAGCCTAACCGTGCAACTGGGACTTGAAAAACAACTGTGTTTTTACTTCTGCAATGTCATAAACCTTGAGTTAGGGTTGAAGGAGGAGAATCATTCCCCAGGGCCTCTGAAACACAGAGAATTTGAACAATAGAATAACTTTCTGCAAGTTTACTGCACCTATCAGTCACCTGGTATTAGATATTTTTCCCCTCTCATCTAGTTAAATTAGATGAACCCTCATTTTCTCCTGTTCAAATTTGACATTTTCCAGTCTTCGTCTTTTAAATTTGATCATTAGACCACAGTTTCATTTTTGAACATGAAAAAGATGTGTGATGTTTTTATCTTAGTCTTGCAAGGAACAGATCTTTTGCAAATAAGGTTCTGGTAATGCTTTAAATTAGGTCTTTTTACCAAATCAGTCTACCCAATGATTTTGGAATTATACCGTTTTTTAAGTATTTTACTGATGCCACAGTCTATCCAGAAAAGCAGTTTTAAATGTGAAGAATCTTGTATATTATTTCTTGTGAAGCAGAAGGTGGGTAGCAAGCCTGTAATCTTCTGCTATTATGGGGATAAATTGGTGTTCAATGAAATGTTGTGTTGAGTAGCTGATACGGCTTTCAGTAATTTAAGCTTTTTCATGTAGTTACCTCCTAGACAAACATATTTTCTAGTTGTTGTTAGTATAGAAACATGAAGTAAGAATTTCTTCAACCCTCCAATTCTGGTCTTTCTTAGTTGGGGTAGATACTAAAGGCGGGAAGTTGCTTTATTGAGAACCTTAACATTCACAGAAGCGTGACTTTTCTTTTCCCAACTCTTCTCTTGGCTGAAAAATGGCCTTTGCGTTTTAAGAAAATAACTTTTCAGTGTTGAGATTCTGAGTTTTCACTTAGATTTAAAGGAAGGCCAAGCGCCGGCATTCTGAAGTGACGCCTTTGCAATTTCTTTTTTCAGGTTGCTCGGCGTTAACATCATGGTTATTTATGAAAGCCTGTTATTTTTGTGAAGACAGTTTACAGGGAACTGTGGACAATAGATTTTTATTTCATTTTCAAGGGAAAGTAACGTGTCAATAGTCCTTTTTAGTAACTGTGTCATCACAAGCAGATGATCTTTAAGTTTAAAGCTGCTATTCACAACTTGGAGCAATCTCCTATTTACTGTTCCAGAAGTATTTCTAATGACAGAAAACGTTTGAGAAACACAGCAACTTCTGAAGCAGTCAATTCTAGCATTGCTTTAGCACTGCTGAAATATTCAACTGCTTCTTTTTTTCTGGAAGCTGTAGCTATTACTGACCATGTAATCTGCCTTCCTAAGAGGATTTTCATGTGTAAATCATTGTTCATCAAAACAGTACTAATTTCAGTTGTTTGTTTTGTCTTTCTTGAGAAATTAATAGTTGAGAAAGAAAATGCTCTGACTCTCAGAGCATGGAATTTTCAAAAACACTCGAGATTCTTGTTTATGAGACTTCAGGCTTAAAAAATGTGTTTTGAAAGTGGGATGTAGATACCCTGTTCATTGCAGGGGAATTGAACAAGATTACCTTTCAGGGTTCCTTCCAATTCATATGATTTTGCAATTCTGTGCCTTTGTTGCAGAGCTCTTTTAGCAGTTTCCCTTTACTCTTTAAAGCTTCTGAGGATGAGCAGAAAGAGCAAAGTTTTTCTTCTTGGTTTTAGATGGTGTCCTAGACTTGATGATGATCTGAAGTAGCCTTTCACAAGGGCATGGCACCTTAGTTTGGGAAATACTGTTGGAGAATCACTAACACGTCCCTACATCATTTGCTTCAAGGATTATTTGTCTCTGTTCTCAAGATACGTTTCTTATTTCTCATTGGAATCCCAGTCATTGCCTTATTCATTCTTTATTTAATTATAGTGATCTTTTTTTTTCTTATAGTATAAACATTATGGACTTTGCACTGAACTCACTCCACTGCATCGCAGTGCTGTTTGTTTCGCTGTCATCAGTTCATGTTAATCAACGTGAACTTCAAAACTAGTGTTTTAGAATTCATTGCCAGTAGGGAGCTTCTGTGTATGGGGTGTTATATGGGCTAATAAAAGAATACTCCCTGCTCTAAATAAACTTCAGTGTGAGTTTAAAAATAAATAAATGAAAGGATGAGCATAAACTGAGAATACTGCTTTTATACACGATAAACTTTATCATCGCTTTGTTGGGAATGCAGGGGGAGAATCATTAATTGAAGCCAAATGTGTGAACTGTTGGCTCTTGGGGAATTCCAGCTGCTTAGTAAGAGCAAGGGCTTTTCTGGATGGATTATTTTCAGCATGTAGTATTGTGAAGAGTTAATTCTGCATTGTATGCTGTTGTTGGGAAATATTGAGGTGTTTAGAGTGGTGAGACACTTAAAAAGAGTTAATCTGCTGCTGTAGATGACAAAGCCATGTATTTGAATCAAAGTTGGTAAGTATCACTGCTTTTAAATTAATAAGTACTATGTTAGAAGAGCAATTGGAAGTTGCATAAAATAGGGATTTGGGGACTGAGGGTATAAATAATACACCATCCAAATTTGGTAAGAGCTTTAAAAGATTTCTATAAAAAGTTCCACTTTTTGTGATTACTGCAATATTAAAATATGTAATGTTTGTCATATAATCCCATCTGATGTTTAGGATTAGTAGAATAGAGTTGTTTTCTAAACTGCTATGTCGAAGTTTCACCATTATTAAAAATTGTATTTGGGATTTGTCCCTTAGATGTAGAGCTGAAATCCCTGGGCGATGCAGGTTACCTTACGGTTGTTTTCCTGTTATTCAGAGCTTTAGGAAAGGTTGCCCTCATTCCATCAATACGAAGTGATAGAATATGAGCAATTGGTAAAAACGTAGAGCCAGAGATCTAAACAAAACCCCAGCCAAATGCTTTGTGCCTTAGTTTGGCCACAATTAAAGGTAGTCAGGAATGTTTATGTTAATTACTATTTAGCCTGCTAATGCACTGAAACGGAGCTATTCTGCAGGAGTATAGCAGAAAGCTCTCCAGGAGCAGTGTCAGGAGTTCTAGTTGCAGTGAAACTGGCAGGAGAACGCTTACCAGAGATAAGGAGTTCACTTGGGGAACGGAACGAAGCAGATTAATATTCCTATTTTGCCTGAATCAGCTCAGATGTAAAAATTAGTTTCAATAGCTGTGGATCTTTTCTTAATTGCTTCCCATCACTTCTCAGCTTAGGATTTCCTCACAAAAAGCATCTTGTTATGTCTTTCATGTCTAAGGTGGACGTAAGGAGTGACAGTGCTGTAAATAATCAAGGAAAGCCTCTCCTGTGCCTTTCCCTCAGGCAGAAATAGGGCAGGTTGCTCTCATGACCTCTAATTAAAAATAAATAAATAAATGCGGTCTCTTTGGTGGCAGTAGGGGAATTTGAGGAAGTGCTACTGCAGTACATTAGCTTGCTTGTAATTGTTCCTTCTGGTTTTGAGGTGGCACAACCATCCACCGTTAGCATGCTAAATCAGTGCTATATTAGACTAATGTGGTTTGTGTTCATCCTTGATATGTATTTAAACCTTGTTCCTGTGCGTTTAATCATCGCTGCAGTGATTTAAGCATGCTTGGTTTTCCAATAAAACCTGGTACGAAACAAAAGGGAGGGGGAGGAAAAGGAAAGATCAGTTTGCAAATTGAATTGATGTCACCTCCCACGAGCTGTGCTAACTACTGAGGAACAATAACTCAGAAATGGAGTTGAAACAGCATTACTTTTTTTTTTTATTTCTGTCAAACCCTATGAGATATTTGAAGGAAAAGCCTACTAGTGCATGTGTGGTGGCAGAAAAATCCAATTCCATAGAAATGTATGCTTCCCCTGAAAATGAGAGTTTCTGAAAATTAAATTTTCTGATTAGGGTCCTGTAATAATAATGCTCATGAGATCTCAAGCCTCCAGCTGTTAGAGATGGATTGGCACTTCATGAAAGATAGCTTGTGGTAACTTCAAATGTGCTTCTCTATTTTTGGCTTTAATTCAGAGGACTTCACGCTGTAATTTGCAAGCTCTAGCATGTTTGATATCATGCTATAATTTTTTGCAAAAGCCTGAGATGCCTTCAGAAGATGGTCTTGGACTGGTTTGCAAGTATTTGCTTTCTTGTAAGATGTGGCTGCACAGCAGAAGCTCTAAGAAAGTAACAGCAAAGGATGGAAATAATCCAGTGAAATATACACTATAAATCGTATTTATGAAGGTATTTTCCTTTCCATTCCACTGGCTGTGCATTACAATACAACCAGGTAGTTAATATCTGAGCATTAGAATACGCTCTTCCCTTTAAACAGTCACTTTAAGTCATGTTTAATGCTGCTATAATCTGCACTAGCATTCAAGGGTTTCAAGCTATCTAGCATCCAATGCCTTCTTGACCACCTTCCTTTGGTTATGTAGGGATGTGGGCTCCTGTTCTTCAGCCTTCTGCTTCTTAGAGGTGACGGATGGATGCTGTTCCAGCATGGGTGTGCCCTACGCAGCAGTGCCTGTGGTATATGAGGTGGAGGTCAGGTGCCATTTGGGACTGAGAAGGTGAGCACAGTCCATCTTAGTTTCCCTGCTCAATTTTGATGTCAATTAAAGTCCTTTTTCCCAACTGAAATTCTCCCAAAGCTAAATACAGTGGACTTAAGAAGGAATGCTGTCATTTTGAAAGCGGACCAGTTGCTTGTCTTTTGTTGTGACAGTTTCTTCGTGAGGTGGAGCTGCGTTGTGAGCAGTTCTAACCATTATTTGGGTGGGTTGATTTTGTTGATGCTGCTCAATGGCAGCTGTTGAGGTGGGGAAGGAAGAGGGGGAGGGCTATGATATGCTCAGGATGTGGGCAGGCACGTGTGTTTCAGGTGAAAAGCTCACTCCATTTGTTGTGGGGGTGAACGTGCCTTACACTAACACGGGTTCATTCTATTAGCTCTGATCTGTGCTCCAAACACAGCTTTCCCAAAGAATGAGAGCGTGCTGTGCTGCGTGCTGTTCAGTTTCGGTTGCATCACAGTTGGAGGATGAGATGTACTGCAGAGCTTTAAAGAAGTCAGTTTAATTCTTGCAAGTTGTTCATGGCTTGTGATCGTAGGTTTCTACTTCTTAGTGCCCTGTTGCAGTATTTATGGAAAAGAACAGAGCAAGCAGAACCATGTTATTAGCTTCTTTTCAACCCTTTAACTGAGCGCACAAAGGAACAACCAGCTTTTGTTAATTGATATTGAAAGTTAATCTAAGTCAATTTGTTTGGAATTTAAGATTAAATTAATTTAAATAACTTTTGACAGAATGCTCTTTTTGAAAGGCTTTCCCTTGTACGTTCCCCACCAAAGTAAATCATTTTCATTGAATTATTTACTAGACAATTTCATAGGGAGAGCTTCAAAAGCCCTCCAGGCAATAATAAAATGATCTTCAGTGCTACAGTCACAATTTGTTCTGGATAATTGGCTGCCTTTTCCCATTGGGGAATAGTAGAGCTTTATGTGCCAGACAGGTGCCTCTTCCTGAGTAGAGGACGGAATGGTGCCGTTCCCACCAACCAAGGCTGTATCTGAGTTTTTGTTTAACAGCAGCCTTAGATTACCCTGCAGAGCTGCTGTTCAGATTTGCACTGTATTACAGAAACAAACTTCCCCGTTCTTTTTAAAAATATTTTTAGTTTCATTTTTTACTTCATTTATGCCACCTCCCCCAATGACCAAGTGAGGGAAGAGCCCTTCTGACAGTTTGTAGCCTTTGAGAGGACCAGTGCTGAGACTTGCTGGAAAATAATAATTTTCTGTCACAGAAATTGTATATTTCCCAGCTAAGCTTAATTCTCACTGTGAGCATGGTGGGATTTCCTTCATTAAGAAGGAAAACATGTAAGAGTGAACTTTGGATGCTTTCTCTTTGGCTGTGAATGATGCCCTTGTATTTCATAGGGATGAACATGATAAAGTTATGTGAAGGTTGCTAAATCAGAAAAATTCCTTATCCCGTAAGCAATTTTTAGTTACGGCTTATTTTGCAAGTAACCTTCTAATAATTTTTAGTACATATTAAAGATGCAGTTCAAGTTCTCCCTTTATAGAAACTTGAAAATCAGCACGTTAGAAAGCAAAAAGGGAAAGGATTGAGAAATATGGCCCCATGGTGCTTTATATGCTGTGGTGTTTCTCATAATTCTGTTGTTCCAGTAGTTCTTATTTAGAAAACCGTTCATCCTTTTCAGAGCTGTCCATGATCCATGCAGCAGTGTTAACTTATCTGTTACTGCTGATAGTCACAGTGTAAGAAAAATTAATATAGCACCTATTCTATGCTAACTCATGGAAACTCCTCCAAAAGATGATTCATTCAGTGTGGGATTTTGAAATGATCCTGGGAATGGGGCACCCAATTCTCCTAAATTCTTCGGGTAAATTTTGCTCGTTTCAGTAATTTCACATTTACATTTGTTGAAAACTGCCAGATCCATGCATGCTTTGTATGCTTGTTATCAGAGCTAATATTAAAAATATTTTCTGTTAATCTGATTAAACACTCTCTGACAATGCCTACAACTGGTACAAGAATCCATCTTCTGTTCAGATTTCTTATTGTAGTCGATCGTTTTTAATGAGAGAGCTTAAAATGAAGAGTCCAAACTAATGTCACATCTCATCGAACGCCTTGAATTTTTCATCTTGCTGAATGAGCTGCATAGCAATTTGAGGACACCCTTTAGACAGATATCAAAGCTTCTTGATGATTCTTTTTGCTAGCATTCCCACCCCACCTTTTGGCTCTGACCACTGTTGATAAAAGTATGACAAGGATGATCTGATGGGGGGCAACCAGAGAGGTTGGAGCTCAGCTATCTTTAAGGTCTCTTCCAACCTAAGATATTCTATGACTTTATAGTGTTTCATTCTATTAAGTGCCAGGATGGAGAGTTTAAAACAAGTCTGCTTTATGAGCAGCACTCATTGAGGACCACCTTGGTTATTCAAGCTGGCTTGAGCGACAGCTCCCAGTATTCTGACTGCAATAGCAGATGTGGTTCTGCTTTCCTTACAATGTTCAGATGGTTATCTTGTTTTTGATGGGTTGGGGGATGTATACAGCACCTACCTCATGCTTTCCCCATAACCCGAGGCTCAGAATCCATCCTGTTGCGTGGATGTGAGTGGTCATGAAGGCTGTTCCATCTTTATTGAATATTGCCTCATTTGAATGTTGTCACTTATGATTTAGAAGGTAACAAAGCCACTTCTCAATGTCTGGCACATTAGCAAGCATAGAATACAGTGACCTTGTATGCCTGCATTCAGCTGCATACACAACTTCTGTGAGTTCTGAAGTAAGGGGAGCAATACTTTCCTATGAGTTTATGCATTGGTATAAGTAAAATGTTGGTAGCTACAGAAGTAGCTGTATATTTGTAGGTCTGCACATGTGTACCCTTGTGCAGAGGTTATAATTCCTGATAAATACATGGGGGACTGGCCTTTATGGCTGGGATGGTATATGCCTGAGACTCCAGGCTCTGTAAGATATGCTTGCAATATGTCGTAGTGCATTGGCCATTATTTTATTTTAACATCAGCGTTCTCTCTGATGGATGCATTTTCTGTTCAGCGTGTACCTGGTCTCAGAAGGCATCTGCAAATGCACAAATGTGCGTAAATTCATTTTTCTAACCCAAAGGAATTGTGAGCCTGCACACAGAAATGTGGAAACTATGTTATGTGTATATTGATGCTGTTCGGAAAATACCCTTTTTTTTTTTTTTTTTTTTTAATTTAGTAGAGCAAAGAATACTTGAGAATAAAAAACCAAGGAAGTCTGAACAAAGGAGTTCAACTTGTTCTGAATTGTATCATTCTGAGTGAGTGGAGAATGGGGCCAGATATGTCCTGGGAGAGCACTCAGCTTTGCTTTAAACAAGATCTTTTGGCTCTTCTATAGTGCTCATGAGACAAGGCTTCTCGACAGATGCACTAAAAATATTCAGTAGTAGAGGATGCAGCTTCAAAAGTTGGAGTTCTGGTGCGGTTTACAGAGATCTTTCCAGTTAGGTAAACAAGAAGAGGAGAAATAATTCCCGAGAGCTTTGTTGTGTGTCAGCTGGTAGCTTTTGCTGGTGACAGTTTTCAACCTGTAATATTTTCATAGATGTATCTACTTGAATACAGAAATATGGTGAAAAATTATATTTGTTGCTCTCCTTTGAGCCGGAGCAAACAAAAAATGATTTGAAAGGCGGCTGTGTGGTGGAGACAATCCCAAAGAAGTAATGGGGAAATGGGATATTTGAAGGTGAAATTTCATTGCCAGTGAGAAATTTGCTATTTACAGAAATCTGAAAACAATGCAGCGTGCAGTACTTTCTGAGTCCGACCTTTAGAAGGGGGAATAGAGAAAGAAGAGAGAACTTCTGTCTTTGAATGTGAATTTCAGCATCTGTTGGGATACATAAGAGAGCTTGGTGAGAGCGTTTAGCTTCTTTTGCAGAATCATAGAATGGTTTGAATTGGAAGGGACCTTTAAGATCCAACTCCCCTGCTACAGTCAGTGACATTTCCCACTAGCCCACGTTGCTCAAAGCCAATCCATCCAGCCTGGCCTTGAATGTTTCCCGGGTTATCTCTCTGGGCAACCTGTTCCAGTGTCTCACCACTCTCACGGTGAAGAATTTCTGATATCTAACCTGAATCTACCCTCTTCCAGTTTAAGGCTTTCTGTTCTGGAGCCTTAAAAAAGCTTGTTCATAGGTGTGTGGGGGGAAGAACAGTTGGATTTGCAGATCAGACCTGCTATTTGTCTGTGAAAAGATACACAGCAAGCAGCTTTTTACCCTCCTCCCCACTCCAAACCTTTTAAGTATGATGGTGTCAATCTTTCCAGTTATTCATGCTTAGGAACAGCAGCCGTAGAAAGGCTTTATTGACATTTGTTTCCTATTAAACAAACAATAAATTATTGAGGTTAGAGGTGATGCATTTGGTATCTAAAAGTCACTATTTTCTTTCTTTTGGATGGCACAGGTAATGTGTTTTATGAGTGGATCCTTCTGTGCCTCAGAAGCTTAGAAGTTATGAATTTCTGTCTGGGATGTGCTGGGGATAAAGCATTAGCAAAAGCTCTGTGTACTCTTTCCCTTTGCGAAACTTGTCTGAAACTTATTAGCAGTTCCTTCTGCTGAAGGAAGACAAGCTGCAAGTATGCAATCGTGAATCATAATTGCTTGGGTTTCTTGAGTCTGAAAACAACAGCTTAAACTTCATGGAAGTTTTGCTTGTGCTGTTGCTACTGTTGTGTTTAAATACAGCTGCAAGGTAGTCATTGAGTTGACTTGAATTTTACAAGAGGGGGGTTTGTTTCTTGAGTCTGTCAAGTGAAATATCTAGGCAGGTTTAGGGAAAGTGTAGCTTGTTTTTCCCCACGTTTGGTATTAGTAGCTCACACTGATGTAAATTAGTCTTTAAAATACTCTGTGTCTGCTTGGTTTGTGCTTGGACTTAGGCTGAGCAGCAACAGATTTCTGCATGCCCTGGGTGCTGATCACACCATGGTAGTGTTCCAGAAACATGGGTACACAACATTCCTTCATTACCATGCTATCTTTTAGCCATTCAGAACAGTTGTTCTCTAAAGTATTGGGCATTACTGCATGTAACTGGCAGGTAATGCTGATACACTTAAAGCCATGCTTAGTTCCACACTTGGAACACATTTTATATAAAATAGGAAGTTGTGTTTTCATTTCCTCTTTTATTCCATTTAAGACACAAATTGATAGTTTTTCTTTCCCTTATTGTGACAAGTATGTACTCAAAATACTTTCATCTCACTGTCAACAAACCCGGAGAAGTTCGCTGCTAGAACTGGATCAGACGCTGAATCTAAATGTATGAGCCCTCACCCCTACAGTTTTAAAGATTCAATTACAGTAGAATAAAGGCATTAGCAGATTCACACCCCTGGAGGGGAACATAATGCTATCTGAGACCGGTCTGCGTTACATCTCTTCCACAGACATAATCCTTCAAAAGCCTTCTTCACAGAAATAGTGTGGTTTCTTTGCGCTGTATGGAACTGCTTCTCTAAGTTATACCTCCACGCCTGAGTCTCCAGTGCATTTCCTGCTGTGTGTTTCAGATCTGATGGAGTTGCATTAACTTATGGTGCACTAAAGGTTTCTTTCTTTAAAAAAAGATAAGAAGGAGAAGATTTTTATCTCTTCCAGTTGCTTGCTTTTGCCAAATGTATGGTCCGCTAGTTGGAAAAAAAAAAAAGTATTTCTGCATTGCACTTCTGTTACTAGTTTGCTGCTATCGTGCCATAACCATAGATAAATCACTCATGTCTTTCCTTAGCCTTTAGCCTTGTAGTTAGACAGTCCAGTCAAATGTCTGTATGCTTACAGCGCATGAAACGTCTTTCTTTGGTCTGAAGGGTTCTGGACGCTACTCTAATACAAACAGTAACTTTTTAGAAGTGATTGCTTCCAGGGATTCTCCTTACCTGTAGTGTGAGAAGCTGAATACAGCTATTTGGTGTTCTCCAGAAGACTGCAAGGAGTTGATGTGGAAATACTTCTAGGGTTGTAATTTGTGTCTGAGTTGCCCTAACTGAAAAGAAGTAATAAGAAGGACAGTGAGCAGTAAGCAAACATTTGGGACTTTACTCTGCACAATTCATTGTCTCAGCACGTGTACTGATTGATCACTAATTAGAGGTTGGGTGAGGTTCACCTGCTTATTCTGAAACAAAGTACACTGAGACAAGAAACTGACTTCTCATCCTTCTTGGACAGATAGGGAAATGTCACCTTGATTCAGCATTTCGTAACAACGTTGGTCAACATTTTGTGCCTTCTTTTAAATAATGTAATCCAATTAACACGCAGCTAATTTAGCATTACGTGAACTGTAGATGTCTGACTCTTACTCTAGCTTTGTTTGCTAAATTCAATGTTAAGTTGCTGTCTTGACACCTAAAAGATGTATAATCAGTCACTGATTAATTAGCATCAGTGTGTCAGGTGCTCATTAGAATAATTGACTGAAGTCTTTACTGTTGAAAATGGCCTTTTACTTGATTTTCTGCACTTACTGAAATGGAAAACACAGTCCTGAAACATGGACAGAGCTAATAGGTCATCTGCATAATTCATTTGCCAGATTAACGTAGGTGCACCCTTGAGTGCTTTTTGCAGTTTGGCCAATGTAGCATCGTAAGTTTCTAGAAAGCTCTCTTAGAAAATACATTTTATAATACTGTTAGGTTGACTGTAAGTAAAAAGTTTATATTCACTAATTCTTTCAGGTGGCATCTTTTAGTGAAGATGACAGGACTGGTGGTTGGCACAGCTTCCTGTCTTCCATACAGGTGCAGAGTGATACAGCCGTGAAAGTTAGAATAAACCAGAAGGTTTGTTACCCTGTTGGAGACTCCCTTTGGTGTGGGCACTTCTCATAGATTAAACTGGATGAAAGCCCTGAGGGTAGGTTTGAGATGAGGATTATCACTGGTGTGGCAATAATCCCCCCCACCTCAGAGCAAAATATAGACCATACTGAATCAGTGGAACACAAGGTCGATCTTGGTGCATAAGGGCTTTGCTGAGTATCTACCAAGTGTCTCCAGGGTAAAGCAGCCAGTAGCATGTCAACAAGTCTGTTATTTTGCAAGATGATAAGCACAGTTCTTTTATCAGTGAAATTCATTACAAATCTAATGCAGGAAGCGTTACATAAACTTATGTCAAGCTGTTATGACTCAGTCTGAAGAACGCAATTCAGAGCTACCACTTTCAGTTGGTTATTTTATGTTTCCACTGCTCATGGTTGCAGGTCATTTTACAGAGAGGAAAGGAAGATTAGATATAAAACAAATTCTGTGATTAATGTAATATTGGGAAATGTAGGAGAAAATGCTGTGTCCTTAGAGGAAATAAAATGCTGAGAGCAGTTTCAAATTAAAAATGAATAGAAAGGGAGACTTCATTCTGCTCTGCGCTTCTGTAGAGTGTATGTGTATATGCATATATATATATATATATTTATTTTTTTTTTAAAATCCTCTTCTCTATTTCTCTTGACCTTGAATTGTGGCACCAAGCATTATGACTCAAATGTCTAGCAGTTTGCATCTGCAGTGAGAAGGGGAGACTATGCCCAATTCTCTGCACCAGTGGGGCTGGTGACTGCTGCTGCTCACCAGCCTTCCCTGAGCACGCTGTTTGCTTGAGTATAAGCAGCAGGAAAACTGGCTGTGTTTGCCTATTTTCTATCCCCACTGGTCACCAGAGCTCCCAGGGCTGCACGGTTCAATTTAGAGCGCTGATGAAATGCAACAAACATGTCACAGCAGCGTGCTGAGCAGCACAGGCTGTGCAAATAATCTCTTATTTTAATACTTAGAGGGCCTCTCTGGAACAAACAATGTGTGGGTGTATGTTGTGTTTCTTTTTGGCTACCAGTGTACTGTCAGCTTTTGTTTTGATTGATGTTACAGAAATTAAGCATTTGGTTTGTTGGTTTTCCTCATTAAAGTAATTACTTCAGCAGCCTTACTTTAGCTTGAGCAAAGACCATCACTGAAGACAGCTTTCTTTAACTCTGTGAGACAAAGTAGGCATGTTTTTATTTATAAGCATTCATGCTGATGTATGTCTTCAAGGTGAGTTCCAGTAATGCTAATGCCCATGCTTATTTTTCCTAGATTCTAATCCTCAGGCAGGTTAGAGAGTTGTCTGATGGGATCAGATGAACAATGTATTTAGCAGCAGGTATTTTATTAATAGATCTCAAAAAGCCCACCAAAACCGAAGAACGCTACCTTTCAAAGGAATTTAGTAGTAATTTATATATAACATGCATGTGGTAAATAAATTAGCATGGAAACAAGGGAAAGCAACCTTCCCTTAGGCCACTCAATAACTTTGCAGCCTGAAGAGGAACTCCTGACACTTGAGCTTCTTGCTGCAGATTTATGATCAGAAGTGTCAGATGTTGGGATAAAAGCCTCGGTTCAAAGCTTTATCCAGTGACTAACATTGGTGTCTTGTGTCAGAGAGGGGAATTAAACACGCAAACTGAGGTATAATTGAAATATTAAGCACTGTTTTTCCTAAACTCTGAATTTATGGAGGGTCATAGCAGTTGGAGAACTTCTGAGGTGATAGACTGCCATCAGAACAGGGTGGAAATAAGTATCAAGCAAGGCTGGAAAAAGGATCTGTGAGAATAAACGCTCAAGGGACAGGTACTGAGGTGACTTTGCTTACTCAGAGTTCCTTTGTTAATGAAGGTGGTGTTGCTTTAAAGTGCAGCAAATCTGAACTTCTGTAGGTGGGGTTTGTCAGGTTGGGAATTGGCTGGGAATATACCTTCTATTGCATGAGTCACGCTTTGAATTGTAACCTTTAAATATTAAATACACTTCAGGTCAAGCTAGTCCAGTTTATGAGGCGGCAGGTACAGTAAACGAAGAGTAAATACTTGCATTTTATGAGTGTAATTTCAATCCGAATTCCAGGTTTGTTACTCATGCCAAAGATGTACATAAAATCACTATAGCAATCAAAACTTGAATCAGGGCTCATAAAGCCAACTTGAATCTTTAATGAAGATTCTTTCAGGGGTTTGTTGCTGCTAACAAATCAGCATCGTCTGCTTTTTCACAGTCTGGAGGATGTACTGCTGTACCACAGGTCTCTTGCCAGTCTTATTTCTACAAGGTGAATCACTGCAACTCTGGAAGTCTTTTCAGGGGTAACTATTCATCAGAATACCTCTCCTGGGCATTTTCTGCATTTAGAAGTATTGCACCTATATAATAGGGAACTTTTTGTGACTGATGCAACTACGTATTTTATTCAGGGTCAGCAGAAATTCAGAAATGCAAAAAAGACACAACAGAGATGATTAATATTTTGCATGGGTGAGATTTCTGTTTTCAAAAAAAAAAAAAAAAAAGTTCTTTAAGCTAATAAAAAATAAATTCATTTGCAAATTCCTCAATGTCTCTGAGAGGAATGGAAATTATTCCATGATAAAGAATCTGTTTTTCTTCCTGTTGTGGTACTGAGAAGTGAAATCTAGTTAACACATGGAAGGAATTGAAATCGGGATATCTAATTTTACTCTGCATGCAATTATTTTGGGTTTTGTTTTATTAAATTTTACCAACGAAACTGCTTGTTGTTCATACTGGTCACAAAGAAAAAAAGCAATTATTCACTCTGATTTAATACTGCCTCTGAGAGTAATATAGTCACACTCAGTTGTGGGATCTTGCTTGCCACAAACTTAAAAGACATTGTTAAAAGGGATTTTGCACTCCTTAAAAGACATTGTTAAAAGGGGTATGGGTTCTAAATGCTTGATTCGTGCTAAGACCACAACCTGCCAAGTAGAGTGAGTTGAAGACAAACAGTTCTAAAAGAAACTAGCAGAAACCTGGGATAATTTTTGGATGTTAATGAGGTTTGCATGCAAATAGGAATGTAGAGGAAGTGGACTGATGTTACTGAACTGTTGATGCTTCTTTAACCACCAGGCTTTCACTGACATCAGAAAAAAAAGCGTTTACAAAAGCTGAAGTCATAGAATCACAGAATAGTTGAGGTTGGAAGGAACCTCTGGATGTCACAGGCTCATGGAAAGGCCTGGGTTGCCAAGGCCCACAATGCTCACGTGGTTCCGACCCCCTTGCCGTGTGCAGGGCCGCCAACCAGCAGCACAGGCTGCCCAGAGCCACATCCAGCCTGGCCTCGAATGCCTGCAGGGATGGGGCATCACAGCCTCCTTGGGCAGCCTGTTTTCTGTGTGGAAAAACTTCCTCCTAATATCCAACCTAAACCTTCCTCGTCTGATCAACTAGTCCAGTTTAGCTTTTAATAGAAAAAAAAAAAAATTGCTGGATTTTCACACAGAGAGTGGTGAGGCACTGAAACAGGTTGCCCAAGGAGGCTGTGATGCCCCATCCCTGCAGGCATTCGAGGCCAGGCTGGATGTGGCTCTGGGCAGCCTGTGCTGCTGGTTGGCGGCCCTGCACACGGCAAGGGGGTCGGAACCACGTGAGCATTGTGGGCCTTGGCAACCCAGGCCTTTCCATGAGCCTGTGACTACCCTACAAAGAGTAAATGTTTTGTAGGATTATTTTAAAATATACTGACAGAACACTAGCATGAATCATACAGATCTGAAGTAGAGTTCTTTGAGGAAAAAAGTCCTTGGGACACTTGATTCAATACTAATATCCCCTGCTTAGACTGATGTTGGCACACAGAACAGTCATCGTTCTCTGTGAAGATCAAATAAAGGGCTGTTAGATGGCTTGACAGCTGGAGCAGAAGCAGTTTTCTGATTTGCATGTTAAGGAAAAGGTAGAACTGTGTTATCGGAATGTGTTTCCTCTGCTAGATTCCTGGTAGGCAAGTAAATACTTGATGTGGCTGGAAATACCCAAGCTTCGTTTGCAATATGTTAGCTGCATTTCTTAAAAAAAAAATTCCCATTTTAGAATGTGAAGGATAAGGTTGCCTGCTTATCTACTGCATAGGTGAAACTTCTGGCTTTTTAAATGTTTAGCCTCCATCTTGAAAGCAAGTGGTATTCACTGGAATACGTGCAAAACATTGATCATTCAATGGTAGTGAGAAGTGGTATTTTGTCCTGGACAGACCATAGCTTTGTGTTTTATCTAAGTAATTTGATCTTATTTTTGCTGCGGAATTTCAAAGGTGATGCTTGGTCAATAGTATCCAGCTCAGTTCAATCATGACCACTGTTTTGTCAGCAGCTGCAAATGAAGATCACACTGAGCATGGCACTTGAGCTGTGATTCAACAAATATTTCGTGTTCCTCTGCTTAATAAAAGTGTTAATGCATCTCCTGTAAAAATATAGCTGTAGATTTCACTTACAGGAAATCTTTTATGTGATGTAGATTTTTCATAGTTGAAGGTATACGAGGAAAATATGGGTACTCTGTGTATGAAAATAACTCAGAATGAAGCAGCACAACGATAATAGAGGATTTTAATATTTCTCCTTCACTGTAGTGTAAATTGCACTTAATAGCGCTGAATTCCCAGAATTCTTACTTTTTTTTATTTTTTTTTTTACAGGATACACAGTACCAGGTAAACATGTTTCTGGCTTGGGAACAGTTGTAGGAACAGTTCGGGATAACTCCATCCTAGGGCAGAGCATATAAATGTGGCTCAGGCACTGCACTGCTGGTGTTGCACTCATGCAGTTGCATCAGAATTTTCATATGGTGCCACTCTGCCATGTAAGGATATCTGAAGTGTCTTCTGGGACTGCTGGTGGGCACAGGTTTATAAAGGAAAGAAGAACGGTGACCTACTTGAGAATTCTATCGATGTAGAGACGCCAGTTGGTGTGTGCTCTGCAGGCTGAAGGGTTTGGGGCAGAGAGATGTGAATATCGTACCTCTTCAGGTTTTATGACCAGATCCTTGTATTCTTTTTAATTTTCACAGAATGAAAGGGTTAGGAGGAAGAGAGGAGGGAAGGAAATAATCTTGCAACAACTTCAGAAACTGTCTTTGTAACTGGAAATAAAAAACTGCAATGAAAGTGGAATGGGGCAGTAAATTGTCTCCGCTTATATGTTACTAACTTGCCATTATTTTCATTAAACATTCACAGACACAATTTCACTTATTTAAATCAACATGATGACCTACTTTAAAAAAAAAGAAAAGTTGAGAAAGAATATAGCTATATTTGTGTTCAATGATGGCTTTATGAACTTTGGAGAGAGCATAAAATGTGATCCAGCATGTATGTTAAGGCCTCCAAACCAGCAGAAAGGCCAGCAGGATGGTGGGGGAAATCTGTCAGCTATGCATCCTTTTTATGCAGTTGGCTTAAAATACCTCTGACTCCAAATTGCAGTTTAGGGAGAAAAAGAGAATTCCCTCATTATGGTTTCAACATTGAGAAGTCCATTATGTACCCTGTTTATTATAAACAATACACTTTGGGGAAATCATGGCTCCATCAAAGCTGGTAATAAAATTCCCCTGTTTCCAATGGGGCCAAGCTTTCAGAGGCTGTTATTGCTTTGATAAAATGGAGGATAAAACTTCAGTTCTTGCTGTATCTTCGCTTGTCTTTGGGAATAATTTATGTGATTTTTTCTAGCTTGCAAAAGAGTGAGAACTGTAATTCCAATCCAGACAAATGATTTTGGGCAGGTAATTAACTCCAGTTGTGCAAGTACTCTAACATAATCGATTCAGGGAATCCAAGTGTTGTCGCATTACTCGTGTTCTCTCCCTGAGGATGTAGAATAAGAACATATCAAACATTTCCCCATCTCTAGTAGTGCTGTGCCAGCCCCTTCACTAGAGACAAGAACGAATCAAGCTGCCGACCGCTCGCCCAAATCATCCTGTGTTGAGACGGTGAATACGTTCATGCCTGTCATGATGTCTTGGACCTGTACGTTCAGAAATTGGCTACAATGCAGTCTCACTTTTGTTTTTGTTTTATTTTGGCTGAATTCGTTAGGACAACTGTTATTATATTGAAGTATTAATAATCCATGTTTCCTATGTGGCAACATAAATTTTGCTGCTTAGCAGTAACAAGCATCGTAAAGATAGTTTGCAGTAGACTTTCTTGGCAACTTGATAACTCACACTGCAGCAATAAGGCATTCTCTGGGACTCCTTTTCATTGCTAATGCAGGGCATGAATGCAGAGCTTTTATTTTTAGTGTATCTTGGAATTCGGCAAGGATATTATTTGGCATTATCACGCTGCAAGTGCTCTTTCTTTGGGTCTGCTCAGATCCTTGTAAAACACTTAAATCTTGCCTTCCTAATGCCTGATCATACCCTGCTGCGGTAAATGTTAAAGCAGATGTGAAAGAAAAATTAAAGTATGCTATACTTGAACTCCAGAGATGTATTGCAACAGCACTTTAACTCGCACTTCAGTTCTGCACAAATAGCTTTCTATTTTGGGTCCTGTGCATTTATGAAAAGATACCAGAAGTTCCATTTATGTGGAAGATGCAAGACTACCAATATGCAGCTAAATTAGTTACTGTCATCTATTTTTTATACTGCAGGCCCGTTCACAATCCATGTCAGTTACAAATTAAGTTGCATGGAGGTATAGTTCTCAATAGAAATCAATTTTCAGCACAAAATGCCTTATTTGCAGTTTTATGGCTTAAAACTACTTATGTGAAGTGATTTATTGTTTGCAGTTAAGGGAGAATGCTGTTGAGAGGATGATTGTCTGATTTTGATTTCTTTAGTCTTTATAGGCGGTGTTTGCTTGTAAATAGGAAATTTGAAATAATACACAGTTAAATATCAAATTAGTCTGAATCATTAATTTGTTGCCACATAGGAATTTGCATGATGTGCAAGAATTTGCCCAGTGAATTGCGTGATGATTTTTGAATTATACAAGCTATATTTGTTGCTGTCAAAGAGTGGAAAGGTGAAGACCAGGGGCTGCTGAAGGTAATGCAAATGGAATGTTAATCACTGTATTTATTTATAAATAATGTTGGCAGTGGTGCCATGGAAATACAGCAGCAGGGTAGCCTGTATCGCTGCGTAGACCAGATCCTCAGCAGCTATAAATTTGTTCCAGTGAAGCAGTGCAGTTTGGCTTCAGGTTGTCATAATCTGTGCCTTTTCACCCTGCCTGAGGCTAAATTCTCATGTAAGTGTATCTGTAGTCTGAAATAAGAATTTATCTTAACAGAGATGGCATGATGATGCTGAAATGGACTTATTTTGTCTGCATTTGAGATGAACTTTCTATGGGTGTAATAAATGGGGTTTAAATCCAAATTTTGTTTGCAGAAACAGATACATTTGATTTAAATCTATTCAGCCTCTCAGAGGGAACTGAAATCCATCGAAAGGAGCCCTTGCAGAAATGCTATGAGATAGTCAGAAAACGAATTCTCCTCCAAAAGAAGAGTAACTGTGTTTTCTTGTATGTATTAGAATAAGCCTGGCAAAAAAAAAAAGTAAGCTGTTAGAATAGGCTGGTGGTCTTCTGTGAACAAGGATCCTCAAATTTTTTGGGACATCTATATGGAAAGAAGCTGAGAGGAAGGAGAAGAAATCAAGAAGAAATCAAGCTCTAGGACAAGTGCAGAAAGTTGTTTTCAGTGTATGTGATGGTATTGGAGGGAGTGCAGAATCCCATGGTGGTACAAAGTTGGAGTTGCTCAACTTTTTCTTGCACTTTCTTTATTAGCCTCTGAGATTTGTTTCTCGTTTATGGGCACTGTTTTTTCCCCTTTATTACCTGCATTTTATTTGCTGCAAAGATAATGTGCCTCAACGTCAAAAACAAAAGGAGGCTGGTGACAGACAAGCTACTTTTTTATTATCTCCAGGGAATGACTATCGTTTGCTAAATATGTGACCCACTCTTGCATCTTGCAAAGCTGGAATCTTTGTGGCTGGGAATCAGACAAAAAAAAGTTGCCTTGCTGGTAACAAGCTGTGTATTGGGCTGTGAACTCTATGGCTGCCCACCTGAACTCCTCCATCAGAAGAGCTACACCTTGTCCTTGGTGGTTATCAGGGATGCGTGTCAACCACAACTCATTGCCCTTGACGTGCTGGGGTCCTTGGCAGTTCAAAAGTGTGTTAGAATTTGGTGTGCTCTGCTCGTTTTTGTTATCAGGTGTTTGTCAGCAGCTATGTTTATTTCTATAGAAGTATTTCTTGAAGGAGTGTGTCTCAGAAGCCTTATGCATGTGGAAGACAACTGAGTAGCAGTTCTGTGCCCTGTTGTCTTCCCTGGTGTCAATTTAGAAACATGTTTAAATACTTCTCTTGCTCTGACCTAGAGAATCCTCCATACCTGAGTGCAGAAGCACTTTGAACTTTGCATCTTGTAATGGCCAGGTTCCCCCCCAGCTTATACAGACTGCAGAGCTGACCTTCTGACTGTGACTGCCCTGGTTGTCACTCTGGCACATCTGCAGAAACTTGTCAGTTGGAAAATCAAAGTGCAAAAACTTCGAGGTTGGGTGTATCTCCTACTGAGCAGACAAGTATGGAAGATGACAAGAAAACTTAGGAATGGATTGTTGTTCCTCAGAGTTGGGCAAAATGCAGAATATTTGAATCCTCTTTCACCCTGTGAGGTGTTTATTGGTAGCAGGGCATTCATGAATGTGTTGCTGAGGTTGATAAAGGCAGTGTCAACGTTCCATTAATGCTGCAGACAGAGTGGTGAAACAGCATAACCCTTTTCAAACAGAGTGAAGCTATCCAGAAGAGATCTGGAAAGACGTATGGATGGCCATGGGGTTATGTGAAGTATTGGTTATCCTCCGGTATGCAAGAAGGAGTCATCTATCTTTCAAAGCAGAAATGATCTGAACATATAACAGAAGGAAGCATGTGGATACAGCCATGAATTTGCAGTAACTATGGATCGATGTTGGTCACCATGACAGGCAGTCGTCTCAGTACATGTTAAGTGCTGTAGAGTTTTTCACTGTGATTGCAGTAAAAAAGAAGGTATAGAAGAGAATTCAAAAAGTTAAGAGGATGGGTCCTCCTGGGTGCAGAGGTTCTGTGTCTGATTGCAGGAAGGCAGCTGGAAAAGCAGGCAATGCGAGCTGCAGCTGTGGGAGAAGGCAAGAATCCCAGTTTTAAATTGGGTTTTGTTTAATCTTTTTCAGAGCATTTAGCTTCCAGTGTGCTGAGCTTTGTTCCTTTTTGATGCACTGCTGGTACCTTATGGTCGTGAAACTAAGCTTGAATCTGGGAGGGTCATTTCTGCTGGTGATGTTAATTCCAGTTCTCTGCTTTCGTGTTGCTAAGTAGGAAAGGCATCAGGCCATCCAGTTTTAGTCTCCCTGGCTAAAGGAGGAGCTGGACTTACTGTCCTCATGTCTTTCACAGGTCAGGTGCTAACATTACTCTGCTTTCGACTGCTTACCCTGAGAATTACTTATTCTCTTGCCAAGGTAGCAACCTGAATGTCATTTTTCTCAGCCTTATTTACAGTAAGCTACCTTTATTCAACACAGAAGCAGGAAGGGATTTTTTAAGTGGACGTAGATCACATTTATGTTAATTTAATTCCCCTTTACTCTGCCAGAATGATGTAAATCAAACTTAGAATAGACCAAAATCAGTCCCTCTGTATCAACAGTCTTGCTATAGGAACTGCAGTTAAGCTAATCCATTTAGCCTTCTTTAATAGTAGGTCACTCATTATTTAGACAGTTTACAAGTAATTTGAAATTGGTTTATTAGCTCCAGAGAAAGAAAGATGATGTTAGGAGATGTGTTTCTGGCTATTTAGATATGCTGCTGTAGTCAGAGACAATATTCATGCTCTTTATTTTCTCACTCTATTTACATGCCATATTTAAGCTAAATTCTGGGAATGGGAAATCCTATGAAACTGCTAAGAAGTTTCCAGTGACTTGAACAGAATAGTTTCAAGACATATCTGTAAATCTTATTTATTTTGTGTTTATTGTGTTGCCAACTGCTATTCCTTTGCATAGAGCCTGTTGTGAGTACCACCGTTAGGTGCTGTTGAGTCTTGCTCAGTCAGTGTTGTTGGTTTTATTGGTCCCTCCCTGTGGCTTTTTGCTTTTCCTTCACCCTGTGGAGAAGTCAGGGGTGAGAATGTATCACATGCTGCCTGCTATTATAGTGATTTGGAAGATATGTGTGCCTATGGGGAGATGAATCTTCAATTAAACCACCAAAAGTTGCTGGTGGTGATGGCTGACCAGGAGTGCCACTGGAACATATCTCAGATGTGACCATATGCAAGAAAAGCTAGAGTATTCAGTGCAACTTCATGCTTGCACAACACAGCGCAGCACGAAGCAGTGTGAAGGTCTTCTCTAGAAGAGACAGCTAAGAAACACGGTCTAGCTAGGGCTGCTGCTATTAGCTTGCTCCAGACTTGCATAAAATATGCCCCCTCTATATAAGCTCCTAGGCATGGAAGGAAGATGATGATTCTTTAATACTACCTAATATAACATTTCAAGGTATGAATAGTTCGTTCCAGGTGCAAATAGTGCTGGTGTCCAGTGTCAGAGTTCTAGGAGCAGAGAATAAGAGAAAGAGGAGTGAGAAAAGAGCAAAAGAAAATACATGCTTTCGTTGGGGTTGTGCAGTGTGTTCCTTCCTCTGTGTATCAGTTCTAAAAAGTGAGGGATCATTAGCTATACCTTGTACTGTTAGCAATTCTATTAATAATAAGCACTTTTCTATTAAGCAAACTATCCAGTTATTAATCCATTAGCAATTACATTTCAGAAAAATTCATTGTAATATCTATTCAGAAGACATATTCTTGACAGACTTTTATTTTGAGGGGGGAGGAGAGGAGAGAGAGTATCTTTTAATTATGATTTAAAAGGCTGGCTTCCTAAACTTAATGAAGAGTTAATGAGTTGCATTATTCCACAGTACTCTATCAAAATCTTCTCACAAATTAACTGTACCTCCTGCTCTCTGCCTCTGGAACTTCTCATGACATGCTCAAGTTCTCTATGGGTTGCTTTTCTATTTTGTTAGGAGCAGCAAAAGTATGTAAGAAAATGGCAGCAATTATGATATTAACATAATGGGAACAATTAGTGCAGCAAAGCCCAAGTTTTAATTGAAATGCACTCATGTCTGTTCAGGAGGTCTTTGTCATATCTTGATGTACCTTCTGGTTGTAACAATGTTCTGCTTTCTGTTCGCGGGGGTGAAAGCAGAGTGAAGGCATTCAAGCAGACAGACTCTAAGGGAAAATGTGGATAAGAGCTTTGCAGCTTTGCTACTTGGCAAGGACTCCATTACAGCACTCATTGATAAATTTCCCTTGAATCTTTTTTTGAAAAAAAGATTTATAGTTTGATGAGCAACAGTACGAAAGGACATCATACAATCTGTGTTTTGTCTTGGGAAGAAACCCCATGAAAACCAACAGTTTTGCTGAGGGAATTTGGGTGTGTGGAAACTTGCAGTGTCAAACAAACAAAACCCAAACCCCAATAATCTCACCAACTGTTTTCAGATAAGACTCAGACGAGAGAAATACAGGTAAAAGAATCTGTACAGAAAAAAACACATATATCATTGATTATTGGGGTTGGAAAAGACCTCCCCAAGTCCAACCCCAACCCATCCCACCATGCCCACTGACCGTGGCCATCAGTGCCGCATCTCCATGGTTCTCAAACACCTCCACGGTCAGTGATTCCACCACCTCCCTGGGCAGCCTGTGCTAATGCCTCATCATATTCCCACCCTGTCTCCCTGTATGATTCCTCTGACTTCAGATAAGGCAATCTGTATCTTAGTAACACTGTTTTCCACAGGGCTCACAATATTTCCTTGCATCACATATAGCTGTAATTTTTAAACAGCGGTACGTAAGGCTGATAGCGGTCATGTAGCTTCTCTCCAACTACATTAAAGCTTATATTTATTTTAGTTTCAGCAAATAGTTATGTTTCATTCAGAACCTTTCCTTATGTGTAAAGAGACCAGCCCATATTTTTCCTCTTTTTTTTTTTTTCTGAATCTACTTTTGTCCTTTCTCAGGTCTTTCCCAGAAAGATCCATTTGTCGTAACTGATGACAACATTCTCCTTTTCAGTTCCTTGGCTCCTTGCGTTGCATTTCTCACTTACTGCCATGAATACTGAATCCCAAATGAGAATTAGGGAAGCCCCATCTGCAACACTGAGCAACAGGTTTGGAGGGTGCAAGGCTGTCTGTCTGCAGCTGTCTGGTTATCCCTGTGAAATATCTCCTCTGTCTGTACAGCCTTTGGACACTTGAGTGGAGGCAGCTCCTGGTGCCTGCTCCATCCTTTCTATCTGGTCTGTTGCTAAATGGCAGGAGCTCTGACAAACAGCTGATTCATGACTGACACTTGGAAATCCCCCAGGGAAGTCAGGCACTGTTTAGAGGAAAAAGCAAAGTAATAACTTGATGTTAAACTCAGTCCAGCAGTTTCATGTTCTGGAATTATTTTGGGTTAAAGGATGCTGAAAAGGACTGCTTAAAAGCCACATTCAGTTCATTATGACTTTCTGTCCTACCTTACAGGTACCCAAATTCCTTTATGGATGGAACTAGGAGTACTGCTTTCAGAGGAGTAGAGTTACTGTTTTTCTACTTGGTGTATGTACTTAGCACCCTCTGTGCAAGCTGGTAATGTTGCTGGAGAATGAGTATGTCATAGGTACTTATGCACTGCATTTAACTGTTTGCAAGCAGCAATTTTCATCTCTTTCTCCAGTGCCTTATTGTGCAGAACCATGTTTGAAAATCCATGACAATAGTTTTTAAGCCTTTGTCTTCCCATCCTATAGGGAATGGGACCCATAGGGAACTTGCTCCTCCTTGGTTCTGGTTTCATTATTGCATTATTCTGAGAGGCTCAGGTATCAGTAATGTTCAAGGCACAGTAAATAGCCTTCAGTGAAATACAGGTGTAGGTGTAGGTGATGCTGGTCAGCTGATGATTATGACTCACCTGTTTAATTTGGGAAGTAACTGCAATAGAATAAATGACAAGCTTTGTTGTTTGTTTTTTCCTATAGCTCTAGATTTTGATTAACCAGGCAAATGATGTGTTTTTCTTAATTTAATAATTAAGATGAATAGATTGTTCTGCAGTTAAATTATATCCAGTGACGTATTTAGGAAGGATAGTGCAGAGTTGTGTCCTTTGTTTTACTGTCTAAAGTCCTTTTTTTCTGAAATGACAATTGTTTTCAAGGGATTTAATTTTCCTAGTGTTATTAGTCATGGGTAAATGGAATTAACACCTGTATCATCTTTAATAACGTACAAAGAACAATTGTATTAACGTATTCTCAAAAACTAAGGGTATCCCAGTTTGCTGCTGTATCTTGCTAGCTGGCCTTGCTCACTATGCATCCGAGCTTTGACTTTGCAGCGAAATTCAAAAAAACCCAAATCCCTAAGCGTACAGGAGTCACTGTGCTTTTGTTAAATCTGTTGGTAAAATCAGACTCACAGAATGGCCGGGGTTGGAAAGGACCTCAAGGATCATGAATCTCCAACCATTGGCCACTAATCTCCCCGTTAAATACTAAACCAGGCTGCCCAGGGCTCCATCCAACCTGACCTTGAACACCTCCAGGGATGGACAGAGCATCCACAGCCTCTCTGGGCAGCTGTTCCAGCACCTCACCGCTCTCATAGCAAAGAACTTCCCCTTGACAGTCAACCTAAATCTCCCCTCCCTCCACTTCAAACCATTTCCCCTTGTCCTGCTGTTATCTGCCCTTTCCAAGAGTTGACTCCCCTCCTGTTTGTAGGCTCCCTTTAGGTACTGAAAGGCTGCAGTGAGGTCACCCCGCAGCCTTCTTTTCTCCGGGTGAACAAGCCCAGCTCCCTTAACCTGTCTTTGTAGGGGAGGTGCTCCAGCCCTCTGATCATCTTTGTGGCTCTCCTCTGGATCCTCTCCAAACAGCTCCCTGTCTTTCTTGTACTGGGTTCTCCAGACCTGGACACAGCACTCCAGATGGGCCCCCACGAGGGCAGAGTAAAGAGACTGCAGATGCCCCAAAATGAAAATTCAATGAAAAATGATGTAAATTGAAATAAGCCTGTAGAAATGAACTCCTGTGTGTGCAGCAAAGCAGAAAGAAGACATTAACGTGATTAGGTACTTCTTGTTGCTTAAGCAGTTTGCATACTTCCCCTGACTTGACATATAGGGCATTTTTAGGGTTTTAATTAATAGCTGTCTCTCTGGAGGTTGGTGGCCCTGCCTGTGGCAGTGGGGTTGGAACTTGATGATCCTTGCGGTCCCTTCTAACCCAGCCTTTCTGTGATTCTGTGAAAACTAATAAAGGCAGAGTTGTTTTTCCACTTACACAAGTTAGTATAAAGAAATGTATCCTCTGATGAGGTAGTAAGTCTCTCATCCTTTTCTCTACTGAAAATTTGCCTTTATAGTTGTATACTGCTTCACTTTAAGAGTTGCTCCTTCCTTCTTACCTTTACCACCACCTTTTTCATAGCAGCACGGTGGTTGTGTATCGCTTTCTAAATAAAAAGCTGAAAGAAGAAACTCCGTTTTCTTTATTTGTAGTGCTAAAATTTCGCTATACTCAAGACCTCATTACCAGTGGTTGCTATTGCCTGTTCCCAAGGAAATGAGTACCAACACATTGCTCTGTGTTTCACATTGACACGCTGAGGTTTTATGCCTTATCCAAACACATACTGTATGTGTTGTTTGTGTTGTCCTCCAAGATGTAGCTTGTTTGCAAAAAAAAAAAAAAAAAAAAAAAAAAAAAAAAAAAAAAAAAAAAAAAATAAAAAAAAAAAAAAAAAAAAAAAAAAAAAAAAAAAAAAAAAAAAAAAAGTAAAAAGAAAAAGTGAGGATGTGGAACTTTTAAAAAGGGACAGCAAACTTCTGCCATAACTTACTTTGATTAATAGCTGGCTCAAGGAAAGTATTTTGCAGAGATTTTACAAATTGAAAAGTGTTTGTTTCTGAATATCAGCAACATTTCATGACTGCATTATAGCAGCTGTGTCATGAAGTGATGCATTCCATTGATTATCCCCTTCTGGACAGAAAATGAAATAAAACAAATAACCCAGGCCATTTCTTTGATGGCGAATGGGCACAATAATGAGTTTGTTTCATTTTCAGGATGTGTGTTTGTCGTGTTTGAAAGGTATTATAATGCTGTGTATAGAAGTTAGGAATTATAGCTAGAGTGAAGTTATGATTCAGCTCTGCTGACTCCAAATGCTTAATTAAAAGTCAAGGCAGAGAAGTAATAATTTGTCAGAACTATAAAAGGATTCATCTTCTAGGCAGTTGGGGGTCAAAGATCCTACCCTTGCTGAATAAGGAGGAGCTTGGTTTAGTGATCAGTGGTTCAACATCATTTAAATGTTCAAAATATAATGGAATGTAATGGTACATAAATTCTCCAAGGAGAAAATAAAGTCTATATCTATGTCTATATTTTATACCCTGAATGTTCAGCAGTTTGACAAGGACATGGATGAAGTTATCTTACGCCAGTGGCAGCGGAACATTGATGAAGAGCCTAGTAGTAATTATGAATTGGCAGCTGCCAACAGGACGTGGGAGTCCTCTCATCTCATGTGCTGCCCATCTCTGTAACTAACTGGTTAATGTTCCTTCTCTGCAACCGAACATCAGCTCTGTTACTAACTGCTGGATAAAGGAGAGTCTCGTTCTGTTTTTTTTTTTTTGCTTTGGAGTTGTAGAATTTTAAACTGAAAGGAAAACCCAACATATTTTTAATTAAAAAGCTATTTAGTACTTTAGTCAGGTCATTTCCATAAACAATTGTTATCAAAGAATCGGAATTGAGGATGGGAGGCAGGAGAATGGTGTCTTGTCTGTTGGTGCTGTCTTGGCAAGAATTTCTTAACAACTTCACAGTCATTTATCATACCTTAACCTGGTGCATATGCTTCACAATTTCCTCCCTCTGCTGTTTGGTTACAGCTCTGTAGGAATGCAGTGTTTTTGTTAATTCCAAAATCCTTAAGCACTTGAAGGTAATATTTTAATTATCCCATAATTTTGGGATGTTAGGGGTGACTGCAGGATGGGAGGATGCTCTGCAAAAAAATAGTTTGTTAAGTTACATAGTTAATGCAGCATCTCTATCACTGGATCTTCTTGCAGGGAGAGAACTTTCAACATTTTCAATTTGGAATTTTTCTTGTTGACATTATTAAGTCCTTTCATTATAGTAACAGAAAATGAGCGCCTTCTGACTTCAGTGTTCTATTTCCAATGACTTAGAGGTTCTTTCTCTGTTTCAGTTATTAATTCCTTAGGATAATTTCAATGAAAACAGTGTATTTACGTAAGATATTTCTTTTATTCATGTTCTGTAGCTGAGTACCGACCGGTTCCATAGACCACAACTCAGAATCCTAACCTTATTATTTATACTTGATTGTTATTTAAAATGTTTGGTAGTCCAGCCGTGATTAGTGTCTTACTGTGCCTTCAGTAGAAATAAGCATCTCCTGGAAGCATCTATAATTAAATAAAAGGGAAAAGGAATAGCAAGGAGTGTTATTTAGAGACTTTGAAGAATGGCAGCAGCCCAGATCTGCTACGTGCACTCTCACAAAGCCAACACAAGGCACAGACTGAATATCTGTATTCTAAGAGCTAATCCCGAAGCAAATCCCAAGTTTCAGGGTACCAAAATCTGCTTGATGCATTAATGCTGAAAGAAACGGTATAAAGTGAACCGCCGTAAAAGCGTTTCATCTTCTGTAATTAATTCCAGGCTTGCTCAGTATTCTTCTGTTCCCTGATTTGGCTGCAAGTTCACAATGAAGGCAACAAATTGCGTGTTGCCAAAGTAACGATGGCAACAAATAATGAGGAGCAGTTGGCAATCAGAGATATAAGTAATAAATCATGTGGAGTAGTTTAAGAAAATACTTGAAAATGGAACCTTCATATGGATAATTTATTAAAAGAAGATAGAAATAGTAAAATTAGGCTGGAATTTCTCAAGATGCCCAACGTGGTATTTAGATCCCGCTGTAATTCCATATGAGTGCAACACATTTCTCCTGTCTCTCTTTTCCTTTAAGAAAATCCCATTGCTTAAGTTTCTGCTATTTATGTTTTGTTCTGTCTGCTTTTAGAGCTCATCCTATAAATAAACTTGGCTACAAGAAATCAGGCTCCAAAATGCTTAAATTCTCAGAAACCATCAATCATGCATTTCAGCAAACATGGGAAGACAGTGGTATATTTGCAAAAAGAATTGTTGGATGAGTTATGAAGCTGAACTTACTTGGAGCACTTTGGTATCTTCAGCAAAAAGTGTGGATACAAAACCAGAGCATTATTTTTAATATCACAAATCTCATGATTATTTAAGAGTTACTTAACAACTCCAGCAAGTTCCCGATGCCAATTAGAAACCTTTCTTCCTGTAGTTACTCATTTGAGTTCATTTGATCTACTGCACTGGTTGGCAGTTTCCTATTAATTCTTCTTCAGGGTGAGGCATTTGGAGTCTGCAAAAAAACTTTGAGACTGTTCTGCTAGTCTGCCCTGACCATCTACCTGCTGGCCCACCTTGCTGCTTGTAGGAGTAGTGCACACCACTCTCCTTTGATGGGATTTCTGCTGTTCCTCTGCGATGGAGCAGGCTCAAGCCTGGGAGGAGTGAGCTCTTAAAGTTAAGCACGTGCTTAAGTGCTTTGCTGGATCACTGCCTTGATCTATTGATGTTCTCAGTGCAATTTGCAGTAGCTATAATTGCCTTCCCATGTTTTCAGTGGCTGCACAACATTAAATCTCCATGGACTGTCCTCCCAGTGCCGGTGCATCACTGCTGCTTCTCAGCAATGCTCCCTAATGCTTTGAAGGTTACTGCACAAGAAGCTGTCTTGTTTGACGAGGAATCAGATGCCTCAGAAAAGTTTATGTGGCTGCTGACATCTCAGGTGGCAAAGGAGCAGGTGAGAAGTTGAGTACACGTTGTGGACCAGTCTCTTCACCCCATGCTGGGATGGAGCACAGTGCAGCCTTTTGCCTTGATTCCACGAAGAGCTGTGGATTGGGATTTTTTATTTAGTTTATTGCTTCCTTCCGCCCCCCTTCTGCATAAAAGAGGTTCCCCAAATTAGTGACATATGCTTCATGCAGTTCCCTGCAACAGCAGAACCACAGCCCAGTGCTGGAGCAGTGCTTGGCTCTGTGCTGCCTCCACGTGCACAGCCCTCTGTTCCTGTAAAGGTTGCAGTTTTTTCTTCAAGAAAACACTGCATTCTTTTGCTCTATAGTACAGGAGCCCTGGTAGTCTAACAGCAACATTAAAGCTTTAAATAATCCTAGGCTTTATCTGGGGAATGTGAATAAGTGGCTTAAGCAGTGTAACTGGTGTCGGTTGAATCAATCTCTTGTAAAATACAACTAGAATCAATTGTACAGAAACTTTGATATTTTTTGCAGTGCCACAGTGGGATTCTTGTTAGCATCTGGCAGTGAATGGAGGTACCCTACTAGGTCAATAAAGCAGGCTGAGATGTCCTGTTAGCAAATAAATAGCTTGCCAAACAAAAATTGTTGGCGTTTATGAAGGAAACTTTCTTAAATTATGAATGGTTGTAAGGCTATTACAGGCAGTGTGTTATAAATTAAACAGATGTTAGCCTCCGCTCTTGTACCTTCTCTGTATTCAGAAACCAGCCTTTCAGAAGGGGAACTTGTGCACTTCTTGGCAAAACATAATTATTAGAAGAATTTTCATTACCAAATGAAAATGTAATCAATCATCCAGGCTGAGTGGTATTTTCCTTTAATCTGTATCAGAGTAAGAGCTGTAAAGAGAGTTGAGTATTTCTGTTCAGCTTTTGTTGTACTGCTCATCACAGTATTTGAGTGCATCTCAATGGTGTATTAATTAGGATGACTGACAGCCCTGTCGTGTGGCTGCTTTTCCCCAAAAGCAGCAATGCACACGGCAAAGTGTTTTCTGTTCTTGTTTCTTCTTATGTCATATTGCTTTGCTTTTTATTTTGTTGTTTTTCTAAAGGCAGGGTCAAAGCAGTGTACCTTTCACTTGGAGCACCAGCTGCTGAGGTTATTGCAGTGCACAGTTCCCATGGGATTTGGTGAACCAACTGCTTGAAATTAATTCCCCAACCCGCCCCAGCGCTCTGCTGTGCAGAGGAGCTGCAAGCTGTATTGAGACAGCAGAGCAGAAAGAGATATCTGCAGCTTAAAGTGAGAGATGGCCCAACTTGAATGCAAACAGTACATGGACGGGGGATATTTTTCTCAGCACACTGAGATTTTCTTGTGCTAATGACACTGATCGTAGCTAGGAATGAAAGATAAAGGATCTGCTGGTCATAACAGTGTAATCTCTGAATTTAGTAATCTAAGAGATAAGTAACCGTTATTTTCTCTTTCATATAGAGGCAGTCTGCTGTTAAGTTTAATTCCAGAGTTCACTGTACGTTTTAAATATCAAGCATATTTCACACTAACGTATGCTAGGAAAGGACTGGCAAATGCTATGTTAGCAAATAAAAGTGAGCCTCCTGAAAAACGTGGGGGGATGTGGTGGAAGGTCAGGAAATGAAATGGAGTGGGCTGGATGTTTCCTGGAATGAAAAGAGAATGCAGCAGAAACTAGACGAAGCAAATTTAGCTTTGGTTTTGAGATTAAGGAGCCCGTATGGGTAACCCATTACATTCAACTGCTGCTGCTGTGTCAGCCAATTTTCTGCTTGCTGTGCCAGAGTACAGGTTTCCCATTCAAAGAAATATACTTCCAACTTTCCTTGTGATTTCTTGGAATTAATAGCCAACTTGGTAAATCTTTTGTAGGAGGAACAGTGTATGCAGCTCAGCTTCGGGTAATCCTTTACTGTATTGCAATTTCTATCATTTTTGTTTACTTGAGTTTTTCGTTGTTTATTTGCTAGCTTTTTTAAGAGAAAGAAAAAAAGAAAGGCTCCTTCATTTTTAAGGGGGAGTTAAGCTTTACTTGTGGGATGCAACGGCCTTGAAGAGAAAGATTAATAATGCTTTGTGCATGGGAAGTGGGAAGTTGGAGAATCTTAGGTTTATTAAGCTCTGTTAATATTATTTAGTATAGAACGGAGAAGTAGCTTAGGCATCAGGGTGTTTTGACTTTCCCTTAGTGCTTAAAAGTGGATTGGAGAAATGAATTCCATGCTTGTCTCCTTGAATCCAGAGTGTTGTGCATGCATCAGGTGTTTGGCTGAATGGCTGGACACCCAGACCAGGGAGGCAGGTGCAGAAGTGGATTGCTATTGGAATGACAACCAGGAGGCTTGGATAGAACCCTGCTGTCACCAGCTGCTTTTTATGTGACCTTGGAAAGTAAATTCATCTTTGTTTTTTGCAGTCTGTTAACAAAGTATCAATATACAAATTAGGTTAATTATCGTCTGCTCATCTGTGCTTGTTCAACATCTACTGAACTGGAGCTTAGATTTTGCCTGAAACCTCCAGCTATTACCATTACAAAGCCATAATTTCCAATGATATTCCCAAGAATGATTGCATTGCTAAGGACTGCATATACTTTTTTGCTTATGGAAAACTGCATTGTGTAAATCACTCTTGGAAATTTTATATTTGAATGAACCTTTCATGCTTTTCTCTTCCTGCTAACCATGCTGTATGATCCTTTCATGTATGCATCAAGCTTTATTTTATGACCAGCAAATTCTGCTGAGAGACTTGGTGTTTAGGTGCTAGGAGGCAAATCTGAAAGCACTTCAGAGTGCCACATATAAAGGACTGGACGAAAACTCTGAACAACTCAGAGTTTTTAAGTACTCAACCAATGGAAGTTGGGTTTTGCCCAGTGAAGTCTATAGTGCAGATGCTGGTTTGCACCAGCTCATGCCTGATCCCCAAACCAGTTGGTGAAAAGCTCTTGGTATGGACAGGCTTTCCTTATGTTTCTGTTTTCCACCTTCTTTTTTTCTGGCCCCATCAACTGCCAATGAATTAGTAAATGTTCCTCCAGGCTGAGATGCTGGGAGAGTTGTGCTGTGCCATATTTCATTTTGTTTACTGTGGAATAAGGGGGCAGTAAAGTGAGGTTGTTCAGTCGTGTAGTTTCACCTCATCCTCTCTGAGAAGGGAGGAGAAATTTGTTATCTTTCCTAATGAAACTGAAAGCAAATATTTGGTTTCTTCTGATCTGGAGGTTGATTTTTATGTAGTCAGTTGGTAATGCATGTGGAGGAATTGTATAAAATTTTCAAGCATTTGAAGAGTAGGTTTCTAGAAAGTGAAATTCAACCAATTTTAGGGAAAAACTATAGGCTCGAGTGTAGTTGTATGTGTATATCTATTTATTAAGAAGTTTGAGAATCATGGGCATTTAAGATGAGGTGAGTTGTAAATGGCAATGCATGAAATTGCCTTGCATCAAATTTTCAGTTGGGCGGTTAAAAAAAAAAGAAAAAAGAATCAAATGTTATTGTTCCCATCTGATGAACAGAAAAAAATGCCAGGAAATCTGTTTGCCATTCAGCCCTGTTTATCAAGGAGTTGTCTACACTGTGTCCCTTTACCAGCCCTGCAGCTCCTCTGTGTTATCCTATGCACTCTGCAGTGTACCTTGGCAAAGCTCTGCTGATTTCAGTGCTGAAGATGCTAGCCCTAGGAAGCCACTAGGTAGAAGTACATATTTTACAGCTCATAAACTGAGGGGATTGTATTGCTCCAAGGACTGATAATAGGATGCAGCCCCATTCATTCTCAGCTCGCTGGCTGGAATTTAGCCCAGCCATGGATGAGGTACAACACATTGGCAGGGGCAGTATGAGGAAGCTGGGACCAATGATGCTCACACTGTACCTGCTTTGCAGATAAACAACACATCTATTTTCCCACTCTGCCAACTCAACACCTTCAACAGCTGCACTCAGGAAATAATCTGGAAATCGTCTATGTTTTATAAGCGTTGGGATTGCAGTATGAGCCAGGAGTTCTGCATCCAGCCCTGTATTTTGAGCAAACTAGCATTTGCAGCGTGCTTTGGGGAAAGGATGCTGCCCTTGTGGATTTATGTGTGAGTAAGGGAGAGACTGAAATCACAAGCTCCCTCTGTATGAAGTGATGTCGTTAAGCTGATACATGTAACACAGGATTGTGTACTAATAGACTGATGCAGTAAAGGAAGAAAGCAGAAATGAGTGAGGATGCATCATAGCTTCATTCACACTGCAGTCTCTAGCTGCAGATGCATTGGCAGAAGAGATTAAGGCCTGCTAATGCACCGACAAGCTCTCTCATCATTTTCTTATCCAGTATGTTTGGTCAAGTGCCTATCGTATAGCTGCTCCTTCTTTATACTCATTCCAGTTTAAATGAGCTGGATTAGTTGAAACAAATCTAAATAACAGGTTTGTTAGTCCTTATACTTGGACTGGAAAAAACCTTGCGTGTTCCATTAATGTCACAAATCCAAGCAGGATTTTGTGAGTGGGAGGTTATGGATGGATGGAGAGAGCTGAAATCGATACTCTCTGAGCCACTGTTCCACCCCAGAGGAACAGTTGTGCTTCTAGGAGAGCTACTAGCTCAGGTTCAAGAGCAACAGCTGCTTTGCAGTGTTCTGAATGCTTATTGCAAGGTGAAGACAAATTGTTCCTTGTGATGTCAAAGGCGCCAGGTGTCTGTTAATCCATGCTGGTACAAAGGACTCCTACTGGAGCTTGAAGTGATGTTTTGCACTCTTTGCATGATGCTTTCACTCTAGAGAAGGCAAAGGCAAAAGCAGGATCCAGCTGACCAATGCATTTCTCAAGTCCAGACGAGAAGCAAGGTGGCAGCAGCAGCTAAACGTTCATTCCTCAGCCAATAAAGTCTGAAATTTGTTATCTCTTCTGTGCCTGCAGAACTTCCAACCAACCATAAAAAGTTCAGGGGTGTCAGAGTAAAGATCTATGCTCTAATCAAGAGGGATGTCTCCTCAGAGCTCTATTAGTTGCCAAGAAACTACTTTTGCAAAAGTGGAAATCTCTAACCACTCCTAAAATAATTGGCTGGATGGACACGGAGTGACCTAGCTGTGCTCAGAAAGATTTCCTGGAACAGATGATGAGATACCACCGTAAGGAGTGTGATGTAAATACACAGATAGATGTTGCCAACCAAATGGGGAGTCTAATTGGATTTAAATCCTTCTTGTATAGGAAAAGTAGCATGGATTCCTGGCTAACTGAATAGATATTGAGGAGTGCAGGTCCAGTGACTTCAGCTTTTTAACTCTCTCTCTGGACCATCATACTAGCAATTAATTCTCTACACTTTTAAAGAGAGTCTCACACTGTATTGATCTTGTCTGTTTGGACTGTAAATTCTTCAGTGCCTGTCTGTCATTAGGCATTTGCAGGGCAGGGTGGACCTCTCACTTCATGTCATACAAATCATGCTGACGTGTATCAGAATTGATTCTTGTGATTTCAAGAACTTTTGTTGACATTTGCCCTTCCTTTCATGAAGGCAGGTGGTTAGTCAGCTCTCCTGCAGCTGGCTTAGCTGCAAAGGGAAGTGTTGACGGGCAGCATTTCATGCTTGCTGAATGCAGGTACAAGGCTTGGATGGAAGCAGAGCTAGGCTTTGGTATTTGGTTGTTTCTGTTTGTATTTGCATTGTTTAACGCGCCAGCTCACTGTAATTCTTCCAAACTTGCTCCTTTGGAATTCCATGGAGTTGCATCAGCTGAGAATCCCACCCTGTATGTGGGTATCTGGCAGCTGCAGCATCATGAACCCGAAACAGGAAAATATTTGGAAGAGAATTCTCCAAGTGAAAGTTGTCTGGGGTAAACCAATTCCACCTCTCCAGGTAGCTGACACTCATTTTACATGAAAGATTCCTTTATTTCTAAAGGAAGTATCTGCATCTGAGACAGTCTGCTATTCTGTATTGACTTCCTGGGGTTGGGAGGAACGTCATGGTTTTTAATTCACTACTCCTTTCCTTTCCTGTGTTTACAGAAGCTTAAAATCAAACTTAACTGATCTCTGCCAAAATTCAGAATCTTAGAATCATAGAATCATAGAATAGTTTGAATTAAAAGGGATCTTTAAGATCATATAGTTCCAACCTGACTGCTGTAGGCAGGGACACCTCTCACTAGACCAGGTTGCTCAAAAATCCCGAAATGCTTTCTTTTTAATCCTATGATTTTGGGGAATCTGGAGTTTGGAGAGTTAATAGGTTTTATTATCTTGCATGTCTCCAGTCATCCCTCAACTACTGCCATGCTGATCTCTTGCCCTCGACTTTGTGGTGTATAGAGCCCCATTTTTTAAAAAGCAAAAGCAATTTTACTGTAGTCTCCATGATTTAAAGCTTTGTTCCATGCTAAAACACAAAAAAACTTCTCAAGATTTAGATGCTGTACCAGCTTTTACAGCATGGGGAATTCAGGCTCGTACTTCTAGCAGACTTTTGCTGCTGCTGTTGACCAAAGTTGCACAAGAAGTTTGTGTCAGTGAAGAGATGTGCTGGACTGGAAGTGGTTGGAGCTACCAAAGTGGTTGCACAAGCTGTAGAAGACATCTCCAGCATCATGCCTTGACAGCTGCTGAGTCATTTAATCTAACGGCTCAGTCAAGGTCCTGATTGTCTGGACAAGGCATCTGCTTGTACTCAAATCCACTACAGTGATATTTTTTAGTGCCGTAGCATAAGCATTCAGAAGTGACCTAAAACTTGAGCAATCTGAATGTGAACATAAATAATTAAGTGATTATTTATAATTATTCAGTAATTATATTATTTTATTAATTATATAAATAAATATTTCCCTCTTTCCGCCCCCCTTCCCCCTTACCATTGGAAGTTTTCCACGCTAATAAAAATTAGAAGAATTACTGAGTAATTTCAAGTACCATAAAGTAGCTGTTGTGAATAAAAAGTGTTGTAACTGCAGAGCCTCAGCCCAGTTTACGTAGGAATGAGTTGTTGTCATTAATTATCACTCTATTTTATAGTTATTGCCTGTAATTTCAGACTTTAAATATTCTAAAGCATAAACAATGCTAATTTAATTATGGTGTGAGAATTGTTGAAATTTGCATGCAGGGGAAGAAACCATTAATAAAGTTTATTCAAAGAGAAACTTCTAATAACAGTTAGCATTTGCCTACATTTCTGTCATGGAATTAACCGTTCTTCCTTAGCTTAGGCCAATTATTTACAAAGAACAGTCGGCACAATCTGTGTTAATCATTTAGAGATGCAGAAGGCTAGAGAGCTGTCTGATCTGTCTGTACTGAGCAGCCACAAAAAACATTGCCCTGGTATCATTTCCTTGCATCGAGTTCATTTACCTGTTTGCACCCAAGTGCAGTGTCGGAAGAACTGCTTTGAGCTTTGGGATAATCCAAAACATAGTTCTGTTGTGGAAGGTATTACGTGGTTTTATGTTGAAAGGTTACATGTTTAGTATCACAGAATGTTCTAGAGAGGGATAAGATCATTCCTTGTGCGTTTTATGAACTTTTGGTTGTTCAAATGAGGCAAGCACAATAAGAATCGCTTCTAAGGGGATTGAGTGCATCCTCAGTGAGTTTGCAGATGGCACTGAGTTGAGAGGAAGTGTCAATCTGCCTGAGAATAGGAAGGTCCTACAGAGAGACCTGGGCAGGCTGGTTGATGGGCTGAGACCAATTGCATTGAGGTTCAAGAAGACTAAGGGCCGGGTCTGGCAGTTTGGTCACAACAATGCCATGCATTGCTGCAGGCTTGGGGTAGAATGGCTGGAAGCCTGTGCAGAGGAAAAGGATCTGGGAGTGCTGGCTGACACTCAGCTGAACATGGGCCAGCAGTGCGCCCAGCTGGCCAAGAAGGTCGATGGCATCCTGGCTTGCATCAGCAGTAGTGCAGCCAGCAGGAGCAGGAGGTGATCCTCCCTCTGTACTGGCCCTGGTGAGGCCTCATCTTGAGTGCTGTGTCAGTGCTGGGCCCCTCACTGCAAGAGAGATATTGAAAACCTGGAGCGTGTTCAAAGAAGGGCAGTGGAGCTGTGAAGAGTCTGGAGCACAAGTCTTATGGGGAATATCTGAGGGAACTGGGATGATTTAGTCTGCAGAAGTCTCAGAAGAGATCTCATATCTCTCTACAACTGTCTGAAAAGAAGTTGTGACGAGGAGGGGTTCTGCTCCCAGGTAACAGCAATAGGATGAGAGGTGATGGCCTTAAGTTGCACCAGGGGAGGTTTGGGTTGGATATTAAGAACAGTTTCTTCTCAGAAAGAGTGACAGTGCATTGGCACAGGCTGCCCAGGGAGGTGAAGGAGTCACTGTCCCTGGAGGTGTTCAGGAACCATGGAGATGTGGCATTTAGAGGCATGGTCAGTCGGCAACCTTCATGACTCTGAGATTCTAAGAAAATGCTAGATAATGTTGAATTATATGTATGTAATAATGTTTAGATACATGCAGTATTGGTTAAACATTCAATATATATAAAACTTCATAGAATAATGCTTAAATATTTACTGAAACAGTCCTTAGGATTTTACATCTATTTCCATCTCTTTTTCACTGAAATATTCCTGTTTCTCAGCACTCTATGTAGGTGACTATGAAGCTGGTTCATGGCTTGAATTATCTTGTTAGGAACAGTGTAGTGTCAGTCCCTTTCTTGTAGATATTTCCGAGATAATTTTCACCTCTGCAACTAATTTTGTGTCAAAGCTTGTACATGCATATGATACCTAACAGCTTTTGAATGGAAATGAACTTTAAGTGGCTATTAACACAAATTGGCTTTGAACCTATAATCTGCAGATAAAAGACCCTTTGAGCTGTCCAGGTCTTATTAGCAAACTTTTGCTCTGGGTACAGATAAATGTAGAGAGTTATAAAATTTCAAATGCAATTACTAGGTTTATTTTTCTTAGGTTCTTGTTCATATCTCCTATTTCCAAGCTCATATGCTGGATTGATCTGAATTCAGGCCAAAATAATTTTGTGAATATGTTTGTGAGACTTGTCTGGGTACCAGCCATTGGTGTGATGCTTTGAGTTCTACCTGGGAGCTGTATAGAGATGGGTGGTAAGGCTCTGAGAGCTGTGGGTGCCCCGTCCCCGGAGGTACCCAAGGCCAGGTTGGATGGGGCCCTGGGCAGCCTGAGCTGCTGGGAGGCAACCAGCCTATGGCAGGGGGTGGAACTGGATGAACTTTGAGGTCCTTCCAACCCAAACCATTCTGTGATTTTCTAATCTCTAATATGAATCTTTAAATCTGTGCCAAGGTGGTTCTCTGGTTCAGGTTGTTATTTGTATTGCAGGTCTGGCAACCGGAAAACATTCTGTATTCATTTATGTCAGTAGTGAGCCTTCTCCAACTTCACTGACACTCAGATTGGCTCTCAGTGTTTAAACCATCCTGGTGTGGAGCTGTTTCAGTTTACTCTGAGATGAACTGGTGCAGAGGCTTTTATGTTCTCACCCCTCTACCTAGGATACGAAGGTTCTGCACCAGAACCCTTATTCCTACAACTGCATATTGAGCATCTGTTGATGAATATGCTGCAAGGCTGACTTTGAAAACAAAAGGGCAGCTGTGTGCTTGTAAGTGTTTAGCAGACACTGAACCAGCAGTGGGAACACCAGCAGTACATGACACGGAGCTGGGCTGCAGGGCTGGCTGTGCTGCGAGCGCGTGGAGGTGGCAGTCACGTTTGGTTATACAGCATGAGGTCTGCTGCGTTCGTGTCACAGCATTCTGTTCCCAATCCTCTGTGAAAATGCACACTCCTTAATTCTGCCTGGCTGGAGGGGACCTGCAGGTGCCTTCTTTGTAAAAGTAATATTGATCTTTGCTAATCACGTGTGGCCACATCATTGTAGCGCACCGCTGTGCATCACTGCTGTGCATTTCTTGCAGACCAAACGAGGGGGGGCTGCTGGTGTCACACCAGCTTGACAGGATCAAGTGTCATTTTGCTGCCAAATGTTTTGTGGTTTTACTTTTTTTCTTTTTTTCTGATGGAGGCAGGGTGGTTTCAAGGAAAGATCTAGCAGCCCATGTTTATTATTTGTATGTTCCTGCGATAAAAACTGAGCTGCCAAATTCAAGTGAGGAACAGAATTGCCCTGGAAATGAATATAGAAATTGTTTTTTGGGTGTCAGGTCAGTTGAGTTTCCTATCATACTTTTTCCATTACTCATTGTGTCATACAGTGTTATGCATTTAGCTAGCACTTGGTAGATAGGCAGTGTTATATATTAGTGTTACATACAAGCCGTGGTTGTGACAGCCCTTAATGTGATGATGGACCAGTATTTGTTTTTCAGTATTCAGTACATTTTAAATACAAATCCATATCTGCTTTTATTTATTTATTCATTTTTTTTTAAAACCAGCATGATGGTGTGCTCAGAATCCCTTATTTAGGATTCAGTTCTTCTCTTAATCGGGTTTCTTTTCCTTTTGACATAAGGGGAAGTAATAACTGCTTGGACTTGATGACTGTCCGTGGAGATACGTATAATGCTGTACCTGCTGCTCACATGTGGAATATTCAAAACTACTCATGTCCTGTCAGCTTTGCTGATGTGACAGAAATGAGATTTATTCAGTTTGCTGCATTCAGAAGTAGCTAGGTCAGATAGCATTAGACTTATCACATGAAAATAATCCACGACTCATTAATAGTTTACTCTGAGTGGAGGAGAGGAGGTCTGTGTGGCTACAATGCTGCATAATTATCAGAACTGCTTGCTGGTTCAGGAATGATGCAGTAAAAACTGCTTGGGCGTAGAAGCAAATGCTTTAGCTGTGAATTCTCTAATGGGCATCTCATTGTCCTTTTTTAATTCATTAGGGTTTCATTTTGTGTATTATTAAAACTCTTAGGGCTCAGTATTTAACATGTTCAGTTCTTCTTATGGCCCAGTGAGGTGGTGGAGTCACTGACCCTGGAGGTGTTGAAGAAACATTTGTATGTTGTACTGAGGGGACATAGTTTAGTGGGAAATATTGGTGGTAGGTGGATGGTTGGACTGGATAATATCTTGGAGGTCTTTTCCAACCATGGTGATTCTATAATTATATGACTCTAATAGGGGCCATAACCTCATAGGTGCGTTTAAGAACAAAGACAGCAAATTGAACAGCAATGAGTGGAAATCGAATGAAAAGGAGTGAGGAACTCTTACAGTACCCGGGTTGAAGCAGCCAACTAAAATCCTTTGGTAGCATATCCAGGATTAAGTGAAGGGTCTGAACTGCACCGAGGAATGAAACTTTCGTCTTAATTTCAGAACACTAGTAAGCTTTAAGCTCAAAACTTCTTAGCAAGAATAGTATGAAAAATCAACCGAGTATTTTTAGTCACTGGGATACACAGCAATTCTGTAGTAGAGGCATTAGTCAGAAGTTACTGTTATCTAGCACAAAGCGAGTTTGACAGAAACACGGGGCAGCTCGCCGGTTCGCTGCGTGCGTCATCAATAATTTCTCCAGGTCCTTCACACCCAACGCAATGTCAGTGTAACCATTACAATGTAAATGTGGCTATGCAAATTCCCAGAACCCTTATTATCAAATTCATTAGAGCCGTCCAGCCACTGTGTAAATGGTCCTGATTGATCTTCAGGTGCTGCTAAATAGTCACGTAGATTTTTCAACTTGGAAATATTGCAGGAATTCAACCTTGTCCCCAGAACGTGGCCTCTTCTTGTTGTTTGCTTTCTGCAGTATTTCATGCTCCCTTCCCAAAATGAATGCTTCAGCGTGGTTTTTATCCTTTCCAAAACAGGAAAAATCAATGCAAGAGCCCACAATAGAGAAACCACTGGCAATAAAGCAGGATATATGCATTTTGGATAGAGAGGACTGTCAATAAGAAAATTGATTTTTGTTTCGGATATGCAACAACAGCAACAAATTACAAGATTATGTATAGCACATTCATTTTTTCTCGCTTCTCACTTCATCTGTTCTTGACTGTCACTGTCAAACTTATTGTGTGAAGAGGCATGTCAAAGGAGCAAAGAAAGCCCATGAAAAATGTTCTGATTTAAGCACGCACATGCTTTCTTTCATGCTTTACATTCAAAAAAGAGAGACTGCCAAATATCTTCTTCTTTTTTTTCCCTTTTTTGTCAACTTCTGTTTACAGTATTCAAAGACTCAGTGATTTTGGAAGAAAAGTTTGATGCTTTTTTTTTTTTTTCTCCCCCAAAGCTATCATCAGCTGGAAACAAGGTTTTAATTAGCTGAACTAGTCAATATGGGAGAATAACGCTGAGCAGCCTGGACTGTGATCCAGCACAGTGCTGCTGTTTCCCTCTTGCTGTCTAAGCTCAGAGGCAGTTGCAGGTGGTGATTCATATTAAACCTTGGGAGAGAACGTTAGATGAAGCATTATTCAGAATTCCTATCTCTTGGAGATCGACCTTTTCCAAGGTAAGGAAATCTAATTTGTTGGATTTATGTTGTTGCTAAAACAAGATAATGTTGTTTTAAAACAAAAATAGAAAAACCCCAAAGTTGTGCTTTTAGGAATTTCCAGAAGGCTTGAAATCAGTCTCTGAAAATCCTCTCAGCTCTCTCAGATCTCAGTCCGTGGGCTGTTAGAAAAGGGAGCTGGGAAGCAACAAATGACAGCAGTGGTTCTGAGGTTTTTAGCCAGAATACTTGCATAAGGAAAAGGTCACATCCCAGACAGGCTGATAATATTTTTGTGAGTGGATGTGCAGAAAGGAGGATTATAAATAGAGCTTACAGCAGCAGCGCAGAGCACGGTGCTCAGGAACCAGGTCAGCACCCAACACCACAGGCACAGAAACCCCTCAGACCCTCTCATCTTGCTAGCTGGCAAAAAGGTGCTAAATCATTGTATTTGGGAAGAAATAGGGAACACCTGAGCAAAGTTCACATTGTGAAAGGCTGCTGTGCCTGATGCAGACCTGGAGCAGCGCTCTCCTTCCTGCTGATTTAGCTGCTTTTTTCTTTTTCAATTTACAGACTGAGGCTGCTAAAAGGAGAGCTCCTCCCTTTGCTCTTGCTTATACTTGCTTCATGATTCCCATTTTTATTTTATTTTTTTTTCCATTTTTTCCAATTGCTTTATGAGATTTAATGTTCTGTGGAAGGAGTAGGTGAAGCAGCAGCTGGATGTGCCCGAGCCACAATAAGTGTAAATAATTTTTGCTTTACTAGAAAATGATTGAGGGAGGAATTCCAACTGATCATTCAAATTATTGACACATGCTGGGGAACTGTTTCACCTAAGGAAGGTTTTAGGTGTTGATCTGGTAGGGGATGGCAGCTAATGTATAAAGGAGAAGAGAATGGAGTGAAGGCTTTTTCTCCCTTTCCTTGTTGGAGTGGGCTAAGCATTTCTCTGTCCTGCCCAACCAGAGCTGCAATGCAGCCAGGTGTAGCTATTTGTCTACTTAAGGCTGAATCTTCTTCCACAGGATAACTCAAACAGGGGTTCCAGTTCCTCTCAGGCTTTAGGAAATATTGCTGATAAATAGTTTAATCCAAAGTTGATTACAGACAACAAGAAGCGTGCTGTTGAAAACATCTATAGAGAAATCTTTCTCTATAAAATGTTGGCATTATTTCTTCAATGTTAATAAATTTATGAAATGCTTTCAGGATTTTTTTTGTTTTGTTTTTTAATTTCCTTTAAATTCAGTGAAACTCATCACCTGTGACAGAGCACAAATTATGGCACCTGCACTCAGAGACATCGAGAAAGCTCATACAGAAGAGTTCCCATCCTAGAACCTCTTCTCCCAATCAATAAAGACAATAAAAATAAGAAGCAGAGAGAGTTAATATTCTCTGTTTCCTTTTATTCTTTTTTCCAGTTGGTACAAGTCTGGTTACTTGGAACATAAATACCTTGCTCTTCATTTTTAGGAGGGGGCTTAAGTTCGGGTAGCAAATCACTTGTCCAAAAAATGTGTGATGTTAGCAGAAGTTCCTGAGAGTCCTATAGCTCAGAGAGCTTGCTTCAGTGTCGAGCAAGGGTGAAACAAAGCTCTGGATACCAGCATTTTCTGAAGACAGTATTGCTTCTCTGGGTTAGAAGTGCATATCCACTCGCTTTTGAAGGAATCATCCTATTTATGATGCTGTTTGTTTCCAAAAAGTGAGAAGTACTTGCTTGTCTTACTTTGCTGTCCCTATTGCATTATTAGTGTTACTTGCAATGGGTCTTAAAGGCTTCCATATGCACAGTGCTATATGAACATAGAGAGAAGAGTTGACCCCATCACAAAAAAATAACCCTAAAAATCCCTCCAGAGAACATCCTAAACAAAGAAATTGATGTTTAGTTCCACTGACATGGAGAATTGTTCGTGTCTGTGTTTACATCTTCTGTATAGCTCAGAGTTTATCATTCACTGGGAAATGAGGTAGAAACAGATCCAGAGGACAAAATTGCTTATGTAGTCCTAAAGAAACTTCTGGAGTGGGAAGTGAGTACCTTTTTTGTTAAACCACTCAGCTGGAGCCCTGCTGAGTTTTGGTTCTGCCCAAAACTCTGCTTTGGCTGCTGGAGGCTGGTTCCTTCTGAGCATTACTTTTCTTAGTAGCTGGAGCAGAAGGCAAGTCGTCTGGTGTACATGAAGATGAATAGGACTTCTTAATTAAAATATAAATAACAGCACACATTTACATCTAACCCTGTTTCCTCGACCAGCAAGGCTTTGCTGTGGGCTTCATTTTTGGCTTGAACCTTGGACATGAAGCCAAAGATGGGTTTTGTTTTGGAACTTTCCCATTTCTCACGGTATGCTTCTAATATATCCCATAGGAAGCTCTGTGACCCATCTTTATGCAGCACTGTGCCTTGGGTAGAGCAGAAAGGAAATTTCTGCCATTCCAGTTTTCACGCTGTAAGAGAGCGTTTGAAGCTGCAATGAGTTTTTATTGAAAGGCTCTATAAAATGAAACCCAGCATGCCAAACGTACCAAAATATTAGTTTAACTGCCTGTTTACAGTCCCTCCATAAAAGAAAAAATATAGTCTATAAAAAAGACCTCCTGAAGCAACATTTAGAATAATGGAGGAGGGAGAGTATTGTTTAAACAGATGCCATAAATTTAATATGGAAACATTATTGCCACCCAGGATTTTATTGATTGTATCTTTTCAAGTTACTTATCTAGAAATTTACTGTGTCTGTTTCCACTCTTAGTTAACTGAGATTTCCAGGAAAAAAAAAAAAAAAAAAAAAAAAAGTTAATGAGTTATTAGCTAAGAAATAAAGGGGACAGGAAAATGACCTAAAAAAAATGGAGCATCAGGCACAAATCATGACACAATTGTCCTTTTGCCTTTTTTTTTTAACATTCTAATGAGAAAAAATTAAGAGGAAGCAGCCTTTGTGACACAGCTGTTTGTTTTTTCCATTTTTGTTTTTATTTTAAATTTTTATTGTTTTCCCCCAGTTGCAGCGCAGTGGCCTCAGTTCTCTACTGGGCGATGTATTCCCTCCAACCTCTGATTTCCCTTCCTCCCTCCCGTTCTCAGACCTCCCTGTCCCCATGATGAATCTCTCTCTTGGAGAAGGAATGCAGTATTTCCAGGCAAAGTGATGCTGGGATTCCTGTCCACTCTTCAATGGCAAGAAGAGCGTTCATTTGCCTTATTTGCTTTATTTTTCACATCCAGGGCTTTGCTGGGTGCGTGCTCCACTCTTAATGATTGCTGGAAAGCAACACCCACAGAAATTGTTGAGAGAACTGGTCAGTGTGTTTCTTGCATTCCTAAGAGCACTCAACTTTTGGCAGATCTCCAGCGAGAGGAGTCAGGAAGGATCCAGGACTGCTCTGTGACCAAGGTAAAGAATGAAAGGAAAGCCAACACAGCCCAGTGCCTGCCTGACCCTTCTGCACTGGTTCTCTTCAGGAAGGTATACCAAGAAACACTGATCTCAGCACTGGTTTTGCCCAGTAGGCTGCTGGCTGCCTTCTGGGGCGTGAAAACACATGGGAGCAGTGCTTCAGTGGTGCTGCCTGACATTGGTGCTGGTGGGAGCAACCTCACAAAAATCAGCGTTGCTGCTCCTGTTTAAGAATGTATATGAAGATGACATACTCTTTCCTTCACCCTGCAACTTTTGTTGACATCTGTGCTATGTTATTGATTTGGTGTAGTTACATGTATAAAACTTCATAACTACTCATTGCTATCATTTATTTTTAAGGAGTTAATGCAAAATCTACTTCAGTAATTCTGTGCATTTGTTCAGGATGCTGTAATACAGCATTGACTTGGGAAAAAGGATTTTAGGTGTGTCCTTCCAACCTAAGGAAGACACAGAAGAGGAATAAAACATCTGGAGGTCCCTCTAATTCCATATTCACTTGTGTAATGGTCATCTCATGTGCTATATCAGCGTTTCTGAGCATCCTGAGTGTTTATTTCACTTGTTAGTTGTCTCAGCAATGGCAACATTATTGGGCATACATTGTTTTTTATGGGTTTTAATGCAGTAAATTAGATCTCTTCACCTTACGAAGGGTAACTTTTCAGTTGCTCAGACCTTGACGTTTCTTGGTAGGCTCCTAAGTGATGCACCTTTTGCATATAACCTAAAGGAGAAAGCTTTTCAGTCATCAGTTGTCTGGAAGGAGTTTGGTCCAAGGCTTGGGAAGACTGGCATGGTTGAATGTGGCATGATATAAATGAAGCTAGATTTCCTTGCTGCGTGCAAACTGTACATGTAAATAATTTCCTTTGATCTCTAACGTCCCCTCCAACCTAGGCCATTCTATGATTCCTTGATGTTCTGAGCAAACTCCTCACACACTGATTTCAGATTGATTTCAGACCAAACATAATTGTTAAAAAAAAAATAAATGGAGAATGACTTCAAGTCATGACTTCAGTTCTAGTAAGCCTTCAGCTTCTCACACGCAGAAAAAAGTGCTGAATGGGTCATTTCCTGTGGTGGTTTTGTATGCGCTGAGCTTTGATATTAACTTTCATGTGAGGACAGGAAGTTACCTAGTTTGGAGAAATCTAATGACATCCTGTGTACCATTGGTGAGTCATGAGCTGCTGCTTTCCAGGGATCTAATGGTATGTGTACACTGAGAGCCAAACTTCACACAGGCATGTTCTTCATCCATATTGTAATACAGTGACCTCCCTTTTCTTGCAGAAATAGATGCATGCTCCTTGAAGGATGAATCGTTGGGCAAAAAACCAGCAATCTCTCCAACTTGTAGAGGGCTTCTCCATATCCGTATTTTTAATTGTAAGTTTGCTCTTCGTTATTTATTTCTTCTGCTTGGCATTAAACACTCCCTTGGATATTCATTATGGTACTGTAAAAAATGAATTTAATTGATGAATGAAGTCCTGGTTTGCTGCCATTGCCTTTCCCTCTTCCAATTCAAGGCTTTTGGTCTGTAACAGATGCATAGCCAAAGGACTAAATTCATCCTCATTCACCAGTTCTCTCGCAGCCTGATAGCTGTCACTTCCATTGCCAACCCGCATAAATGTTTCTAAAATTTTTAGGGTTTATATCATTTTCGACCTTGTAAACAAGGGATTTGGCTGTTAAAAGGAAAATATATGTAACACATATGCAGTTATACCCACTTAGCAGCAGGGCAGATAAAACAGAATCTGTTCTATCGAGGGGAATCATTAATTTCCTTTTACTTACAACTTCTCGTAGTCTGAAAAGCCATGGCTGAGTTTTATTCCATATACATCTTAAACATGAGCTTTGAGTGTATGTTTCATCAGCTAAAAATATATATTTTCTATTTTCTGGAGCAAAAATATGTCATAACAAAAATGTAAACAGAAAAATCTGAAATGTTTTGAGACTTTTTCTTTCAACGCTTATGCTTCAGTACTTTCCTAACACTTTTATATCTATTTCAATTGAAGGCTTCTGTGAGAAACATGGTTTCTTCCTTACATCATTTTTTATATTATTTTGATATGTGTTTTACTATAATATAAACAATAATAACATGATCTTAAAGATTCAATGTATGAAGGGTATATTTACATTATTTGTAGTGGCCTACCAACTCATTCTTTCCAGGACAGGCTTTATTTTGGATCTTTTTGAAAAGCAGCCTTATTCTAAATATTTAGTATACAGAGATAAAGGGAAATCCGTTTTGCTATTGGAAAAAAAGAATTTTTTTTTAGGATATGTAGTTCAGAACTCATCTTTTTCTTTGTTCATTACAGTCTTTGATGCTTGAATGGATATTGTTCCATCCTTTGCTCTTTTTCTTTCTCTCTTGCTCTCTTCTCAGATGTGCAAGATAAAAATTTTAGTATCTAATACATGTAGTAGCTCAGGTGTTGTACTATGTTGACCTTTTTAGTATTCCATATTTTGATTACCTGCTTATTCTTTCCCTACTGGAGGATTAGTGAGATTTTGAGCAAAAGAATGCAATGAACAGGTGAAATAAACATCATGATGTATAGGTCAGAAAAGTACAACAAAAGCTACTGGTACAATTTGCGAAATATAGGAGGTGTCCAAATATTTGATATCTTCTTTTATCAACTTGGTGTGGAGAACAGCAGCTAAGAAGGAATAGACTGCTAGGGAAGGACAGCAAAAATGATGAAGAGGATTGAGGGCTTGATTCATAAGGGGAGATTAAAGTGATAAAGTATGTATGGCTTGACTAAACAACTGTTAAGGATAGGCTATAAAAGTTATCTGAGAGCAGTTGAAAGGTATGTGCACCCACAGGGAGAGGGTTGTGTAGGGTGCTCTAAGGGGATATATCTTTGAGTGGGGGATAAAACACCATGAAGGAAAATGGGAGAGGAATAATTCAGACAAAATGCGGGAGGTTCAACTGCGCTATTGACTATTTGTCCCTTTCCTGGAGTGAGAGTGGTGTTAAGATCTTCCTCTATGGCTCCTGATGAGATACTACAGCATTGGTTTTGGCTTCCAAGCTGCAGGTATTGGCTGACTGCCTGCAGAGTTCACACAGGTAGGCATGGAGAAGTCAGCTTGGTTCATCCCATGCTCTCTCTTGGTGTAGAATAGTAAATGAAAGCCGTAAATTATCGCTTCTCTCCTGAACAAGGCTTTTTTTTAAAATCCTTTTGGAGAAAACAGCTTAGACAACACTGTGTGCGGAATCACGGGCCATGAGAACAGGCGTTAGCATGAAATATTCACTGGCCTGGGCTTTGTATTTCTGCTTTGAAGTTACATGATGCTATTCCATAGCTTACTGCCTTTTGACACAGTAGCCTGACAGTGCTGAGATGCACAACGAGCCTGCTGAATTTACCTGGGGGCAATGAGGAGATGCCTGCAAAGCAGGGCAGGCTGTGCTGGGGGGGTCAGCTGGGCATGCGAAGCCCACTGGTACACAGCAGCACTTGGATCTGTTTGTGCTGCCTAGCAGTGTGAGTTCAGATTGGTTTTTCCTGCTGAAAAGCTGTGAATACAGGGCGTGTAGGTGGTGATCTGAGCAGTTAGCACAGATGCAATCGTATACCCATTTGCTATTTCCACCTGCAACACCTGTGTTTGTGGATGTTACCAGCCCACTTGCTCTCACTTGGGATAGAGAAAAGCTGCATGCTGCCAGCTTTGCACAGGTAGGCAGCAGCACATTCTGTATCTAGCCCTGTCTTAGTGAAAAGGTGGGTAATTATATTAAAAAGTGAGATTAACAGTTTGAAAGGCATTTAAGTGTGCTGCATGTTGTGCTTTCCACAAGCCTGCAATTTAGGTACAGAAAATCACTTTGGATATGCTGGATTTATTAGCAGTTGATTCTAATGCAAATGTTTGGGAACACGGAGCTCTAAAAATACATCAGTTTGCTTAGTGTATTTTTGCCTCCACTGTAAGTAAATAAACCGAGAAGGAATGCACAAGACAGATTTTCATGTTACCCACTGGGGTGCCTCCTTATTAACTGTTGTCCTTAGGAAAGCCTCGGACTGCAAAGTGGTAATACAAAACAACTGTCTGCATTATGCATTGTGTTGAAGTGGAGGATTTAGGGAGAGATAAACTCTGTGTAGATCATCCACAGCGTGAACTCCCTCCCTGGGGGTGTGAAAGGTTAAAGCTCCAGAGGCAGAGGAGCAGCCTTGCTCTGTACCAGCAGACAGATGGGCCCTTGTCCTCTTTTTTCTTCTTTTTTTTTTTTTTTTTCCAGTGGATTTTATTTTCTTTATTCTAATGATAAGACTAAGCTGACAAAACAGAAAAGCTCAAAGGTACTTCCCACACACTCATCCTTCAAAGATCATTTTTATCCTTCCTTCTCCTTCAAGGTAATTTGTGACTGTCTTTTTAATAGGAAGAAAACTTCCTGTTACCTGCAGCACATTTGCAGCTCCAGAAGCATAAATAGCTCCTTTAATTGTATATTTCTCATTGTTTGCATTATGTGAATTGTTTTTGCCTTAAGGTTTTTTTTGTTTGTTTTTTGTTTTACTTGGCAGAAACTAAAAAGTCTAAATTCAGCCCTGTTTACTTTTGTCAACTTGTTTTTTGGATCTGGTAGGAAGGTATAAAGTGAGAGCTTGGTTTAGAGCTGAGTGGGTGGTATTGTGCTTACCCAGGGGAGAAAAGTGCAACACCTGCAAGGAAAGCTGTCTGCTTTGCAGTAGGTGCTTCATCTGATAATAACATGAAGGTTGTGGCTTTTTTTGGAATCACTCTTTGAGCCCCAGTGGGACAGCAAAAAGAAAGGGAAGAGCAAGCACAACGGAGGGCGAAAAATGGTGTGGCACCATTTTTTTCCCACCTGAGAAAACAGGCTTGTGTGCAAAATGGGCGAATGTGGCTGAATGGAGCGCTTCAGGAAAATGCCATCGTGATGCTACTGCAAGCTGCTTCTCCTAGGTTTCATCTCTCCATTATCAACACTGACAAAGTGTCTTTTTGTGGTCCTGTAGTGCACTGTGCTTTGAAGGAGATGCCTGCTTTTCCTTGAAATAAAAGCTTATTTGTTTCACCTGTCTTCCAGACTGTATTTTTCACTTTGCAGCAGCCTGTCAGGGTGATATTCACCTCAGCGTTTTGTCTGCAGTCTCCTTTGCAAAAACAGTATTCCTTCCTGTTACGTGCCTTCTTCAGTTCCAGTGCTTGCAAAAGCTCTCAGACAGTGGCACGTCACTGCAAGGATAATTTCCAGTCTTTATTAGTCCACATGCTCAGCATTGGGCAGATGCTCCTCTTTAATGCTTTGCAAAAGGCAGATCAGAAGTACCTGGTGAGATGATGCAGAACTTGTAATTATGTTTTGTGTGTTCACCTCTGATGGAGTACAGTGCAGATCCAGAGTACTGTAGGATTATTTTGCTGCCCATCTGTCCTCTGCTGTAAGAGCATTTCACAGTGAGGGTGCATCCTTCCAGCATGGAATGACTTATAATGAAACCAGCACCCCGGATGTTGCTGCGTTTCTTTAAGCATACTTAAAAACTCAATCTTTTGTTCTCTTTGACAGCATCATCCTCAGAAACTGGCAGGGAAGGAAGTAATTCTCTTCCATGAGCTGAGAACAATGTTCTGGGTGGCTTGCTGACTTGGCTACAGGGCGTTTATTGGGAGGTTTGCTTTGTGTAGAATTGGGGCATGAGCCTCCAGCAGCTTTTCATAGATGTAAAACATGGAAACGAGAGAATCTTAGCTTTGTATTTTGTTTGTTTATTTTCCCCCCTGAAAATAACTTTTGAAAATGAGGCACGATTTACAGGACTGCTTTTGGGATTCCGGCTGGAAAAAGCATGGCTGTATTTATGTTTGGACCTCAGGGGGCAAGACACTTAGCTCAGCTGCAGTAAATCACTTGATGCCAGCACCTGATCTCAGCCCCACAGATTGACTATGGCCACGACTGGCATGACACTCAGCAATTGTGGGTCTTAACCTTCGTATTTCATCTGCTAACCTCGCACTGTGCACTCGGCCTCCATCAGTTTATTCCTCCATTTCTTCTCCAAGGCACAGGCCAGCAGCTTAAGGGGACCACGATTTGTGCTGCTGTGTCTTGGAGTCTTTTGGTGTCTTTCAAAGATGCCAATGACTCTTACTCTGTCAGAATAAAAATGCAAAACTTGCAGGAGTTCTTAGCGTGAAGTCATGTGGGGTATGCATTTGGCACTAAACTCCTGGGTAGTTGCTTTTCTTGCACATCAAAAGCACATCTCTGTATGGCATGGTTTACTTTAAAGACCTTCACTACAGTTTTTATGTAGCATTGATATTTAATTTTAACTCTGCTATGTTGTACAGTGAGAGCTTTGATTTGTGTAATGCACAGGTTCGTTTTACTTACTGATTTTACTTTCTTCTCAGAGAAAGCTGTCTAGCAGGGAGTTGCTCCAGATCATTGATGGAGGGAATTACCGTGGAGTGGTGTGTGCTGCAAATCTATGCTTTAGTTGGCTGAGTGCTAACTTTTCCAAGCAGAAAAGTCCTAAAGCAGCAACTGCTAAAGGGCAGGCTAATTTTGTAAGACTTTATTTCTGCCTATATTCACTTGTAGCATTTTCATGTCACCATGGCACTTTCCATTAAAATGTCATCTTTTACAAGGGTCACTTCTGTATATTCTCTGATTGCTTTTATGCTTTACTTGCATGTTGGTTTTTTTTTTTTTTAGGACCTCTTTACCTATCCTGGGCAAAAAGGTTGTTTGCATTGCCTACCTAGGAGGAGCTAAGTTGTATAGATTTTATTCCTGTGTTTTAGCCCTTTTCACTGAAGGGAAGAGGAGAAGAAGGAGATGACTAGGAAGATACTTGGTGGCAACTAATACCTGCAACTTAAAGTACATGGTTTGCAATATGTAATTCTGTGATCCAGGCAATGCTTGGAGATTTCAATATTTAATAAGCTCATTGTCATTGTTGGGTGATGGGTGTAAAAACACATCAGTGGCCATCCTGGTTTTGTGCTGGCTTTGTTGGAAGTGCATTATTTTATTAAACATGAGGAGCAAAGTTTTCAGAACTGCCTTGGGTGTTATGTGGATGGAATTGTCCTAAATCGTTTCAGGCTTTGACCTAAGATTTGTTTCCCTTTTTGTCGCTGTAGAAAAGTGTGACTTGCCTCCAAAGTAACAGTTGTAAAAGTATACTTCATATCCAAGAATCTCAGCTTTAATAATAACCGCCATCAAGTGAACAACTTATTTTTTTTCCATTTGCACCTTCCACTATTCATGGCACAGGCTTTTGTGATGCCCTGCCTGGGTCATGCCCTCCCCAACCATAAAAATTCTGGTCTAAATTATCGAGCCCGTTATTTCAGCTCTTTCAGTCTTTCTAGACTGGGACTCTGAGTAGTAAAATGTGTTCTGGTAAGTGAATAGGTTTTGCAGGACTGTGAACTGCAGAACAATTCTAATTACAAAGGAGAATCAAGGCAAGACTCCACTTATGAGAGCTGTTTGTTCAGAGGCATCTAATGGAAAAATAACAAGTGTAATGGGCTTTCCTTCCTATTATCCACTCGTGAAGTAGCCGTACTTGCTAACCTTTGCCATTTGGAGTCATTTACTTGGCTCATGTTAGAAACAAGTTTGAAACATGGAGAGGATAAGTTGCTGTAAGCTAGAGGGCAGATCTCAGGGGAGTTTTATTTTAGAGACTAACACTTTCCTTTGCCCCCAAGAATAGAATGGAAATACAGTAAGAGCTGAACCCAAACCTGTGAGCATCAGATGGAATGTTATTAATGGAAATAAAAGCTGAGTTTCCAAAGCCCTACGATAAAAAAAAACAAAACACCACCATGGCAGGTGCATGTGATCCAGCTGTCATTTGGGTGACTGTGATGGTTAAAAACCTCTACTATTTGCTTTACAGAATATTTGCTTTGGCAATTCCTATGCTTTTAACAATTTCACCAATTATTCTTTTGAAGTTTTGTTAGAGATACCTATTTTTACCTTATGGAGTCATAAGTAAGCACCTAGCTAATTTTGGCTTGTATTTAAGTAATCATGAAAGTTCACTAAAATGTAGTGCTTAAAATCTATTGCATTTGCTGCTTGATCTGGATTACACCTTTATGTGGGACAGCCAACAGATAATACAGACCACGCAATATTTTTTGGTTCTTCACTGGAGCTATGTTTTAAATGCTTCAAGTCATTCCTTAGGCTAAGATACCATGCCAGTGAAACATTGCAGGGTTTTGAATGGAATGGACAGCAGAAAATGGTGAGAGTCTTATTCTGGTTTTGCAGAAGCTTGAGGCACTCTGTGGTTCTGGGACTAGATTGCTGCCTCCAACAGATTGAGCCTTTTTTAAAATCATGTTTAATTGAGTTATGGGGAAAAAAAAATAAAACCATGACCAAAACAAATTTACAATTTTCGCTCTGTTGCTAGAGCTGGTTGGGAAGTGTTCTGTGTGAAAGCTGATAGCACGGAGTGAAACGAAGGGCTTGGTTTTCACACATGAATTTTTTAATTAAAAGAGAAATTTAATTGACAGTCAAGGGTTCATCTAAAATTAAAGCTTGACTGGATTTTCAGGTAGAATGAAATTCATCTCTGTTAATAGGAGCTGGCTTGGCAAGTTTAAGGGCCTACTCCTAGAGTGTTCTTATGGCTTCTTTTATGTTAAGGTATAAAAGCCATTTATCTTACCTGTATTACAGCAGGATGAATTGGCCTCTGAAGTGCCTATTTCTTTCTTATTTTTTTTTTTTTTTTAAAATAGAACCCAATGAATAAGTAACGTGGATGAAATTCTTCCTTCTTTATACAACTATAAAGTAAGAGGACAATTGAGATTTTTGTGTTTTTATTCTGATTTAGCAGAGGAAATATTTCATTTGTTGAATGTTTCATAGGATATTTTATCATCTGACATAACACCTTCCCATTTGTTTCTATCCTGTCTTAAAATACACTTAATTTTCCAAGTGCAGTGGATTTATACTGACAGTATAACTTGGGAGTAGGCTTTGAGAAACTGTGAGTATTGTTGTCATTCTGCCAATGGGGAACTGAAGAAGAGAAGGGAAGCAATTTGCCCTACATTGTGCAGGGAATCCATCTTCAAAGCCAAGATTAGATCTGCCTGTTCTTAATATTCCCCCAAATGATGCTTCTGCTGAGTGTCCCTTGTTGGTTCTTGAGCAGTCATAGGTGTTTCTTGAGAATGCTCGACCTGTTCCAATGGTAAGGAAGAGAACATCCTAAATGTAGAGGAGTCGGTCTGAAAACATCCTTGCTATGGAGCAGAGCAGAACTTGGGACTGTGGTTTCCTAAATGGTTCTTGGTGAAAAGGAGCATCATGAGAACAGGAATTCTTAGCAACTTCTCTGGCAAACTTTGTGCAAGTTTGAATTCATCCTCCTTGTTAATCAGGATTTACTTCAAAGTCATGGTCTGTCCCCTTATTTGCGTATGCATGCTGGTTTCTCTACTAATGAGATACCTAATTCTGTGCAAAATTGCCTGCATTAAAGTTGCTCCACAAATCCAGCTGCTTTCACATATCTGTCTCCCCTGGCATGGAGACACGTGTCTCAAGACTGCAGAGTAAAGATGCTTTTCTGATCTCATGCAACACAAAATGCTGCTTGTGAGGGTCTGGCTGATGCGATGAAATGAGCTGATATATTCCCAACAGAACAGCACATCTCCTCTCTTACAATTTCTTATCCCTGCAGGATTCTTATTTACTTCTGTATTCCTATATTAATGTATTTGGTAGGCATGTTAATAACAAAACAATGCTATTTTCAGAGAAGCTTCCCCTTGAGATGGGCTTTCTATTTTTGCCTGAGTACCCCTGACCTCTGCATGTACCTCTTGTAGGTTCTCTCTCCCTGTATTCTATTTCACTTGCATGACTGCTCAACCATGCCTCCAGCATATGTCTCCAATAATTCATTATAGTCTATATATAAAACCAAATGCGGAGAGGAGGAGTTGGAGAGGAGGGAGGCTTTGTGGAGTTGAAGGCATGCAATGCTCCTGGCAACTGGTTGACAGTCAGAAGTGGTGGCTTGCTGAAAGTGCTGTCAGTGCGCCACAGTTTTTGGGTGGCTAATGAGAAATGCATCTGAATTCTCAGCATGGACCCCGCAGAGAGCAATCTGCAGCAAACAGTCTGCAGCTGAAGCAAAGGGAGCATAGGGGAGGTGCCATGTAAAGATTTGTCCAGATGCGTATGACCCAGGAGAACTACAGTAGGAAAAGCGTTGCTGCAGCACCTCTTTCCAGTTCATGAGCCAGCTGGTGCAGTGCTTCTTATGCTGAAGTCAGTAATGCATGCACCAGGGATGGATTTGGGCAGTGGCAACTGTAAGTTTAACTTGCATTGTCCAAAAGGCTTAGCATGCATTTGGGCTCAAATACTTCAGCTGAATTATATTTCTGCTTCCTTTTCTTTGTGAGTGCTTACATGGGATATTTGTAGGATGAATCATTGCAATCCAGAGGTGCATTCCTCCGTCGCTCTAATGCAGCCATCCCATCCAAAGAGGCATCACTGTGGTACTTGCACAGCTACCCTTTAAAGACAGCTTAATGGTGATACTTAAGAGGACTCTTGGGAGTGGCATGCAGTGTCCCTTAAGGGCAAATGGCAGCAAAAGCCATTGGAAGAGGCAGCACTTGACAGCCCAGTCCTTTGTTTATCTACCCAGCACGGATCAGAGGTTTGCCTATCATACCAGGACATGCTTCAGATCTTTGCAGATATTATTCTAGAAACAATTAGCCAAGTGATTAAGAGAAGAAACCATTCACTGAAAAGGGGTTTCATTTCTGTTTTGTATTAGAATGATTTTTGCAGTTTTGTATGGTGATGGAATAAACTTCGCTTTAGACTCATTTTGCAATTGTTGTGCAAACTTTTTGAGAAGGCAATGGAATCCCATATGTTTCCCCTGTCTGGACATCCAGTGCCACTGGGAAGAATCCTACATGGTATATGAAGTATCATCCAAAAGACCATTTCTTTCAAAGGGCTGGCTGTGACACACGCTATTATTTTTCAGTACTGTTGCTCCAAGGCTGTGTCCCAGACCTCAAAGTAAAAAGTGGAGTGCATGAAACGTCTGACTCTACTCAGTGCTGCTTTAGGTGATGGTGAAATCATTGCTTGCACAGAAAATAATAGTGATTATAGCAAAAGCTGTGCTTCTGTGGGGATTAGGAAATACATAATGAAACTTAAGCAACTGCTTTAGATATCCACTGCATTGAGATTTTCGCAGTGGAAATATGAGAGGGCCATCCAAGTCTGTATGTGTTTGAATTTGTAAATAATGTTATAAAAACATTTTCAGTTCTGTTTAAAGGACCCCTTGGTTCTATTACATTTCAGAGAAATAGCTGCTATCATTTGTTCTTAGTTTGGCCATTAATATCACCATTTGCAACGATGTTGTGTATACCCATTTGAGTATTTTTATGGTTTCTCTGAATTCAGAACTTGACATAAATCTGCTTTTTGACTGTAGAGAAACAAGTTGTTAAGATGGTCTGTATTCCACATTCTCAGCATGATTTCGGGATGATAGTTTGCTGTGAACAAGCTGTTTTTTCAAATGCTTGGAGCAATATTCAAGTTTCTGTCATGTCCGTGATACCACAGCACTCAGTTTTGGGTTTATTTCTTTCAAATTCAGCTTTATCAAACCTTGAAGATGGAATCATCTTACTCTGTTCTAAATCTTGTGGTAGACTGTGATAAATAAGAGTCATTTCCCATATTCAGGGATGGGTTGTTTTTTTTTTTTTTTTCCAGCACTGCAGATTACAAAATATTCCAGCATGGAACGCTTTCATCACCAGAAAAAAAAATAAAAAATCACCATCCTCAAAGAGTTTTTTAAAGGTCAAACAAATCGATGTGGGCATGCACAGAGCTCCTGATTTCCTTAGGATGACCTGAGAATTCCTAAAGTATCTTTGGCTCTGGAGAATGCTACTAAGCAACTTTTAATAGGAAAATATTCACTTTTTTTGATATCCTGTAGGATATGGAAATCTGCTGAGCAGACTCATTTGTGCAGATCTCAAAGGCATTTGTAGCCCAGAACAGGGGACTGCTTCCGGTGTCATGTATCACTTCTTGTCCTCTCAGACTTCTCTCTTCCTCTCCGTAGACCAGGTGAAAATGAGTAATCGGCAGGGATGGGCAGAGCTGATCTAAATGAGGAATATGCCCATGTAGCTACAAGGCTCTGACTTGCTCCTCCTGTGTGCGGGTGTGCACACAACAGAGGAGAATGAGAAACGAGGAGAGGGTGTTTCCATTGCTTGTCCTGGTAAAGTTGCACCCAAGGAGTACAACTGCAATTGGAAACAAGTAATAAATACCACTTAAGCTTCATTAATGTTTGTGAGGCTAAAAGTAGTCAACTCTCGCAGCTTGAATGCACTTTTACAAGCCTCTTTCAACTTTTTAACTCCATTTGCTTATTCACTTTTATCTAGCTAGAGAAATGCTGACAGTTATTTCATTTGGCGCACGTTGGCCTACTGTCCACTTTTATTCATCACTTTGCTCTGAGAAAGAGATTTCAGTGGGAAGATCCCTGCTCATAGGGCAGTTTCAGTTCTGTGCTTTCAGTAGAGCTAGCGTTGTGTGAAGGCATTTGTCTTTCTTTTTTTTTTCCTTCATGCTGATTTATCTAGGACTATTTGCATGAATAAGATGGCCTGAAGTCTTCAATGCGTGCTTTCTTGAAAGTGATGTTTCACTGGGGAAATGGTTAACCACATACTCATTTTATCTCCACTTTAAGTAATATATACTGGGTATCCTCTTAAAATTTCAAAAGCAGTATTATTTTATAGGTTAATAGCATGTCTTGCTCTGTGTATATATTTTAAAAGTCAGATGATAAAACAGGTTCCATCATCTCCAAGTGACGATAGATCTTGTTGGAGACAAATTTATAGCTATTACATTTTTGTGCTTGTGTCAGCTAACCTTGGCGAACAGAATCCTACTTGCTATTGGGATGAAACTTATAAATCTTTCCTTTTCTACTTTCTCCTCTTCCTGGTTTTGAAATTTTGTCTTAGACCTTGTTGCCTCCTTTATTCATGATGGCAAATGCTATCCTGTGGGTTGAAGTTTTGTCAAGGACTAGGGTGTAATATCTCACCTCCACTTTGATGTATAAAAAAGCTTAGGCACCTTCTGAGGCTTCTGAGATCTTCGTTTGAGATATTTGTTATAGCTGGTGATTTTCAGAAACTGAAAGTAATCTTCTCAGGCCTTCCTTTACAATGAATTGTTTGATCGGTAAGAGTCTTTGACTTTTTCTACCATAATCCTGTTGTTCAGCATCTCTGAATAATATAGTTGTGCTCTGTGCAATCCTTGTGATAACTGCTTCAGTGCAAGCTGAGCAGCCTTCTGTCAGAACCGCTCTTACTTTATTTTGCCCCATGTTTCCCCATTCAATCTTTAGATCTATGTGACATTCTTTTACCGAGTGATCTGTGACCAAATGAGCCTCTCAGTTTTAGAGCTGAATGAAAACTTGATCACAAAACTTTGTGGGAAATTACTTGTCGCAGCTAAAAATCTAAGGAAAAACAAAAATACAGAAGGCATTTTGTTTGAATATTTTTCTATTTTAATACGTTCAGTTCCTTCTTTAAAAACAACAGCAACAAAGGAAAGAACTGAAGTAACAGATGACGTTTCTCAAGCAAAACTGAAGCAGTCCCTGACTTTCGGCTTCTGAAACAGTTCAAAGTTTCCATATTTAGTGAATCTACAGTGTTCACGTTTTTACCTTTAGCAAATGTATGCCAGCTGCGTTCTTCTAACCTGCGCCCTGCAGTTCCATGTCTTTAAAATAAAAGTAGAGCAGCTGTGGCCTCTGAGGTACACAACACAGAGTGAAGCATTGAGAAGGTTTCTGTTTGCTTTGGATAAGGATAGATGTGTTTTAAAATGAGCGCTTGTGTTTTACAGCCATTTAGCTCTAATTGCAATGGTGCTGGACTTGCTCTGTCTCAACCATCAGGGCTTTACTGCTAATCATATCAGCAGACAACAACCCTGCCTCCTCCAGCCAGCCCCAGCCTCTGCCTGCTCATCCAGAAACACCTGCGCTGTGGGGTCTCATTAATTCCACCATTTCTACACAAAACCTGACCTGCTTACACTACAGCTCATGAGATTCATGAAGTCAAATGGCAGATTTATATAAGCAGGCAGCTGTCTGCATGCAGAGTTACGGTGTATGGAAGAAATATGCAGATGTCAAATACAGCCACGCGGTTGGCAAATCGACTTTGGGTATTTACATACAATAATTACCAGTGTGGGGAATTTGAGCATAATCCTATTCAAAAAGGGCATGCGATGCATATGGAGCAGCCCAAATGCAGACTTTTAACTTTTTGTATGGCAACAAGAATATGTTTCTCCCATTAATTCAGTGTAAGTTGCTGTATTTTAGTTATAGGGTTGGAGGAATTTTTATGGGATAGAGTTGTTTATCTCTTCCAGAGACACTTTGGGTCCAAGAACATATAATTACACATAAAATCCTTCAGTTCTGCAAGAAGCAATTCACTGCAGCCAGTGCTAGCCATGGAAGTATGTTCTTAATATGCAAAGGAGGTAGAAAATGCAAAATATGTCTGTTCATCTATATATGCAATAGTAGTTTTAGTATGGAGGCTTTAGCCCAGGTATTATAAACGAAGGATTGAACTTTCACAATTGAGCTGTTCGCATACCCACCCCCCCCAAACTGGGTCAGGGAGCCAGAGATGATGCTTTTAATGATTCATACTTAGGGTAAAATGGATGGATTTGCTAGAAGCAGGGCAGTTCCCCAGGATTGTCTTTGGAGATGTCCCAGTTTAGAGTTCAAAAATAAGTCTGTTAGAAGTCTGCTGGATTGCAGGCTTTTTTCCATTCCTTTCTAATCTGCAATATAGCCGTGTTTTCTCGTAGAATCATAGAATCACAAGATTGGAAGCGACCTACAAGATCATCCAGTCCAACCACCCTCCCATCACCACTGCTACCACAAGCACTAAACCATATTTCTTAGCTCCTCATCCAGACACCTCTTGAACACTGCCAGGGACGGCGACTCCACCACCTCCCTGTGCAGCCATTCCTGTGCCTGACCACTCTCTGAGAGAAAAAGTTTTTCCTTATGTCCGTTCTAAACCTCCTCTGATATAACTTGGGACCATTTCCCCGGGTCCTGTTCGTTGCCTGGGAGAAGAGGCCAAACACCTCTTCACCCCAAACTCCCTTTCAGGAAGTTGTAGAGTGCAATGAGGTCCCCCATGAGCCTCCTCTTCTCCAGACTGAGCAATCCCATTGCCCTGAAAGAGGCTCCCTATATTTGGATTTGTACGGAGTTTTTTTGTCTCCGCTTTTGCTGACAACAGGCGTTTGAAGGTGCTTCCAAGTTGAGTTAAAACGGTGCTTGACATCTCTATACAAAGTATAGAACCTGACAAGCATCAAATCATTGCCAGAGGTTCTTATTTATGTGAAATGCAGGGCCAGCAAACGTGCTGGGATGAAAAGAAGTCTGTTCTTGAAGAAGGGATGAGAAACTTTCTGAAGTTTCATGGTCCTGTGTTATCCTCCATTGGCACAGCCCAGTGTGCTCCTACTAAGGTCAGGAGAATTATGTGCAGAACTATGCTCACCTAAAGGTCAGGTAACCCTTAGTACTGTGATTTACTTGCCTGCTTTATACTCTCTCAATGGCCATGGAGTGTGTTAGAGGTCTTTACTGTCTCAATGAGAGTGCTGCTTGTCTGTGTTCTGTTGCTAAGAAATTGAGAATCTTTTCCCTTTTGCTCAGTGCAGAGCAGAAGATTTGGAACAGTTGCTGTTCTCCAAGTCTTGAGTTACTGCATCTTTAGGTATTTGTTTGTATTTAATGCTGGCCTGAAACTCACTGGAGTGCATGTAACAAGTCTTCATTATCCTCTCCTCAACATCAGTTCATTTTTTCACTCTTAAACTTTCCTTTTCAGGGTCTACAAATCTGCCTTTTGTTGCTATATAAATTCACTTTAAAAAGGTGCAGATGGGAAAGAGAAGCATAGCAGATTCTTGCAGGGGTCTGTTTGTTTGCCATCTATCTTGAAGGCACGTTCGTTGTCATCCTTATATAATGAACAAAAAGCAAAGTGATGAATTGTGCCGATGAAAAATATATTAAAAGTTTCTGTGTTGTAGCACTGCTGAAGAATCATTTTATCTTCTGGGATTTAAATACGTGGAGCTAGGTTATCAAATATTCTCCATATACTCTGACGCAGTCTCCAGGGGCATTGTGTCTAGATGAGCATGCAAATGGCAAACAGGGAACAGGGGCAAAAATTAAAAGCAGATAGGAATTTTTTTTGCTGGATTTAAATTTTTTCCTAACTTAGTTATGCAAATATTCCAAAGTTAACGATGCATTCAGTGACAGCATTAGTAACATTTCTAAATCTGTCCATTAAATCCTTGGTTCTGTTCCATTCACTCGTGCCTAGATAATAAATTTCTTGTAACTGCCAGGCATAGGCTCTCCCATGACCTTCTGCCCACTCTATGTATTTTAATTCTCTTTTAAAATGTCACACAATCTTTGTTTTATCGTAGAGATATAATAGTTACTTGGGTGAAAAATCATCACCTCCCAGGGAATTCTCTGAGGAGTTAAAATATCAAGAATGCAGTAGTTTTTTTTTCCTTTCTTTATGTATATGAGCTTAATTTTTATCGCTGTATGCAGACTGTGCAGAATTCTAACCACACAGAGCACAGCTCTCATTTCTGCATGGATGCAGCGCTGCATATTCTAATAATAGCATGCATTTTGAAACATAAGATGCTAAATTCATAGATGAGACAGAGAGTTTGGCTTGTTATTGTCAGGTCAAATTCCAGCCGTTCCGCTGAGAAGTTAATAATAAATACGACCAAGAGGCGTGCATCGCATCATGGTTTTGATCCTACTGTTGCTCCCTGGAGAATTTTCCCTGTCTGAGGATTGCAGGATCAGGGTCTTCCTTTGAATGGAATATAAAGCATTCAGAACATCAGTGGGGAGCATTGAGTATACATGTGCTTGGTTTCCTGTGTGGGTCCATAGCTTCCTGAGGAAAAACACCTGTCAAAAGGGTCAGGGTTGGGATTCAAGGAAACAGAAGCCTGTTTATGTTCCTACAGGTATGTGTTGCCGTAAAATGGCAACTCCCAAAGGGTTTAATGAACTCCTTAGACACTCTGTGCAGACTGAGAGCTGATAGGAAGCTATTCTTCTGTTTAAGGTTTGATGTTAAGATAAATTATTTCTTGGAAAGAGTGGAGATGCATTAGCACAAGCTGCCAAGGAAGGTGCTGGTGTCACAGTGCCTGCATGTGTTCAAGAAATGTAGAGATGTGGCACTTGGGTGCATGGTCAGTGGACATGGTGGAATGAGTTGGGGTTGGTGATCTTGGAGGTCTTTACCAGCCTTAATAACTCCATCATTCTGTTTTCACCTGTGCACGCCCTTGCTGGGATGTGATTTACATTCCATAATTTAAGTAGATGAAGAGTGACGGAAAGGAGCTGAGAAGCTGAGGCTGGAATTCCTTCTGACTCAAGCACTGTCCTGATGATGCCTCTGCCTCTCTTGCTTGCACTGCGTGCTGTAAGGCAGGGAGTTTTAAAAAGGCAGGGACTGTCTTGTAAATGTACAATGTGCTGCACAGCCTCTTGTTTTGCTCTCTAAAGATGTCCTGCATCCACCTGTCTGAGAAATGGAGATGCTTCCACTGAATAAAATGCCATTTAAAAATGCCGAAGTTGAAATGAGATCACAGAACACCTGGATGTGCATGGTTTGCATGCAGTGGATAATACACTTCTGCAGCACAGAGTTCAGTGCAGGATGTGCATTCCTCTTAGACCCTTAGTGAGCCAAACTCTGAACTGCAGGCAGTTCAGTGATGCAGCTGTAATGTTCATTGCTCTAACTGCAGCCACTGCAGTCATACCTTTGCCTCCATTGTAGGTGTACCCAATGAATGCTTCTGGTAAGCTGTCAGTAAAATCAAACATGACTGAAAGAGGAATTTGAAGTGAAGATTTAGTTTTGTGTGTTCTTTGGTGGCTAGAGCTGGTAGAAGAAAGGTGCTTTCTTTCTGCTTCCCTTCATGTTTTAATAATTTTACAGCATCCGCAGTCCATGAGTATCATCCCCTGATGGAACCATCATCACTGTCAGCCTTCTCACTCCTGGGCAATTAACACGGAGATGACAGAGCCTAACACATGCCTCCTCACACAAAACAAAATTCTGGATATGATTATTTCATCACAAAAGAAGAAAAAAAATATTGCTGCCCTGTTTTACAACCTGGATTTTAATAGAGGCTGACATCCTGTTCTTGTATTTCTCTGCTAAGTACACATCTAGTTACTGCCTTTCTGTCCCCGATACAACAAGCTGACAAGAAAGAGTCCACATGCAAAGAAACTGAGCTAGGAGCTGAGATGCCTTTTGAAATGGATGTAGAGTGATAGAATGTTGGATTTTTTACCCCAGAATTTCAAAATATTCTTCAAAATGCTCAAAGCAGCCACAGAATTTTCAGGGAGTATTTTGGATTTTAAGGGTTCTTTGGGCTTGGGGGTTTTCAGGTCTTTTGCTTCATTTGCCACCTTTTGCTTCATTTGATTTTTGAAAGCAGAGGAAGGTGGAATGCAGATCTCACAACGAAAGCATTACCAAAAAGAATCCCTAAAATTGCTGCCTTTTTATATTCAGATTTCTGCAAAGAAAAAAGAAGGTTTTTTTTTTTTTTAAAAAAAAAAAAAAAAAAAATTTTTTGTACTTTTTTGTCTTTTTTTGTCTTTTTTTTTTTTCCAGTTATCACTTCCATCTCTGTTCAGTGTACCTACTCTATAATTCAGTGTTTTCTGATTGACATCACTTCTGCACACACATCTTTTGCTGCTGCTGACAATCACTGGGTTCCTCTTCATGCTGATACTCTGCAGCCTCTTCTGTTCCTGAGCAGTGACCTTTAATATGAGTGCTTCTGTATTCTCCTTTCAAGTTCCTGGCAAGGACATTCTTAAAAACTGTGGCCTGTAACAAAAAGGCAGCTGCAGTGCCATGTTACATTTAAGAAGCTATAAATGCTGAGATAGGACTTGAAGTGTTCTGTATGTCCTATATATGGTTGTACATATGCTTTGTAGAGGAGGAAAAGCCCATTGCTATGTAGCTGTGCTTTTTAATTGCAGTTTCTCTGTGATGACCAGAGACTCCATTATGAAAAGCCAATCTGCCTACTTGCACAAGCATGTTCTGTTGGACTTGCCTCCGGCTATTGATACAACTCTTCTTTCCTCTTGCTGTCTTATGTTATCTTCACTCTAAATAACAACTAATGTGGATTGTAGGCTTTGAGGGCTTGTAGAAATGGCTTCTTTTTCTTTGGCAGTGCATTGTATTTTCTGGCTTGTTAAGCTTAATTTCATAGCAGTGTTTTCAGAGAGCAACTGCAGTTTTGGGCTGCTAAAATCAAGTTCTATCTGTGCTGCAACTTTTGTCCTGGATGATTTGTTCCCATTGTAGGCCCAGGAGCAAACTCTAGCACTGGAATTGTTGGCTGAGCTCTCTTCAGGCTGAGAGGTGTGCAGCTGTGAGCCTGCCCATGCCATTTGACTTCAAGGCAATGGCTTCTCCCTGGCTTGTCTTTATTTAATGATACGACAGAGCCTGAGCTCCTGAGAAACCTATGTACAGCCCTGCAGAAGCTTGTCGGTCTGTAATGTTTCTTGTGAACTCCTAAATATTTCACCATTTGGATTTCAGGTGCAGCTTGGTTTCTTTTCATATTCAATGAGCAGCAGGTCCTGAACTTGCCTTGTGCACCCTTTTGAAAGCTCTGTTTCAGTGGAGCAATGTCCGTAGCCAGCAAACCTGAAAGCCCTGTTGATGGCTACGCTTCTTCCAAGTAGGTGAGATGAAACTTCCTCTTAGCAGAAGAGCAGCTGAAGGAAAGGTTGAAATAACACTTTAATGTGTTTTAAGCAAAAAAAATTGTTCGCTTGTGTGCTTTAAATGCTGTAACCACCGTTATTCTGATTGAACTGGATTCTTTGCTTTCATTCTGATATTAAACAATTCAGTTACAATTAATGGATTTACATGAATCAGGCCCCATTGTGTTTATGAGGAGGGAGTTAGTGCTGGAAGTGGATCTTTCTTTCTTCACTGATTCTTTGAACTAGAAAAGGAAGAAGAGAATAATGTAGTTAACAGAAAGGGAACGCATGAGAGAATTTCCAGGCACTCACGGCTGCTTTGTTTGTATAGCACACAGTCCTTACCGTGGTGTAAAAAATGATTCTGCGCCATCTCTCTGTGGAATGGACAAGGGTTTTTCATTTCATGCTTCATTCACAGCCAGCTATGATGATTTCACAGAGTCAGCACCTATGTGTAGACAAAGGGAAGAACAATAAGATATCTATTGCCGATGGGAGATGCGTCACCAGTTCCATTTCCACTGCCCAGCAGAACATCGGGAACAGAACTGCATTGCTTTGAAAAAGAGAAACAGAAGAGAGGAGATGCCTTGTGTCTGTGGCCATGTGTTGGATGTTTTTACAGAAATGCTCCAGTTTAATTTGAGACACGCATTTTCCCATTGCAGATTTGCATGGAAATGGCAGGAGTGCCTTTAATAGGTCTATGTGGTTTTGGAGGATACAGAAAATGTTTATTTTGGAGAGGAGAAGCCAGAATCAGCTCTGAGCTTCGCAGAAGGGACTTGAAGAGATCAATGAGTCCAGCCGCCTGCTAAAGCAGGTACCCTCTCCTACCCAGGTCGCACAGGTAGGTGTCCATCTGGGTTTCCATAGAAGGAAAATCCACCACCTCTCTGGGCAACCTGTTCCAGTGCTCTGTCATCCTTACTATAGAAGTTCTTTCATATAATAATATGGAACTTCCTGTGTTCAAGTTTTAGGCCATCGCTCCTTGTCCTATCGCTACACACCACCAAGAAGAGCCTGGCCTCCCACCTACCTTCAGATATTTATGAACATTTATCAGATCCCTCCCTTAGTCTTCTTATCCCCAAGCTGAACAGATCCAGCCTACTCAGCCTTTTCTCTACAAATACAGGAGCATTTCACAGCATGCTCTCGTGAAATACTGTTGTGGTGGCTTAAATGTAGTATCCTAGGAGAGCCAATCCTCGTTTGCTTTCAAAGAAATATGAGCTGCTTATTCAGATGTTTTACCCTAATAATGTCTTGTCCAAACCAAAGGGCTGCAAAGTGTGTTGATCGATTGTTGTTAGGATGGGAACTGTGAAACGGAGAAAAACAAAATAAGATTGAATTTTCTTACACGTATGATCCATCCTATGAGTGGTGGTTAGCTGGTTTGTCTCTGATCCCAGATGGAGCTGAATCTTCATGTGTGACTGCTTTGTGCTTTAGAAGTGTGTGGATAATCGAGGAAAATCATTAACTGTGATGAGGATTTGTTGTACTCGCAGATGACTTGTTCTATACAGGTTGGTGTTAGTGATTGGTTTGCCAGTGGCAGTTGTATGTTATTTCCTTCTGGCTATCTTTGTCTTTCCTGGCTGTTCAGGAGATGGCAGGAGCAAGAATATTTAAGCTGTAAAGAAGTGCAATTTGTTAAAAGACAAAATGCTCCTAAATTCATGATTTTCAAGCCAGTTTCATGATTATTTAATGCTGGAGTTGGCAGCACTAAAATCACCCTTAGGGCTTTTGCGTCCTATTCCATCTCAAGTTGCATTTGCATTCGTTTTCTTACTTTCACTCTGAACAGTGAACTTCTGATATTTGTGGAAGCTGAAGACTTTGCGGAGTTTCACTGCTATCATTTCTTCCTTTTGCTTTTAAGGAGGTGTTTTCTAAGGTAACCCTGCTCAGTTCTCCTGTTTTCTTGTTCTTACAACCTGCAATTATTTGGTGTTTTACTCTGCTTTGCCAGAGCAATCAAATTTCCATCCACGTTATTCAAAAATATAAATTAAAAGGCCTCTGAATATTTCAAAAATGAGGCATTAATGTTTTTCCTTTGCAACCCATCCCTCTGAATGAGGAAGCAAAATCCAAGCTCAAATCCCAGATAACTTTTTCTCCTTCATCAGATCTGCTTTGCAGGGTAAAGTGCCTTATTTTACTGGAGTATGAATAGCTTTTGGTGGAATAGGAACAATTATCTAGAAAGATCCATTACTGAATTAGTGGAGGAGAGGCAAAGAACTGAGTATCTTCAGCTTCATACAAATAAATGAGCTATATCTGAAGATTCAGGCAATCATATTTGCATAACGAACGTGTTTATGCCGCATTATAGTCACCTGGTTTACAAATTTAGTGAGCACTTCACCAGTATTGTCTGCCGTTAGAGTAGAAAAATGAAGCATCCAGGCTAAAGCAGTTCATAAGGCAACATGAACGATACGTGACTTTGTGCTTCCTAACATCTGATCTTCGAGAAGTTTGTCTTTTTGGAAGAGTAAATGCACAGCACCAGATGGATGGTTGGAAATGCAGTGTAGGTTCATGCAGTGCTCAGTGATTCAGGCAGGGCATTGCTCGTCTCAGTTCTTTCCGTTCTCTTTCAGGTGAGCAACTGGCCATTTTTTCTGTCCTCTAACATTTGTATTTCAATTTTCTTTTTCCTCTTGTAAGCTTTTCTGCACAGTTAACTTTTTTTTTTGTCAAGTGCAAAACTGTTTTGATTTTAACAGGCTTTCTTCAGCCTCCTTTTAGGGAAGAGCACAAAAGCAGCTTCATATGCTTGTCTAACCCTGAAAACTACACAAATGCCACTGAACTGTTTGAAGAATGTCTTTATTAATTATTTTGTGGCTGCCTTTTCTTTGCAGGCATAATTAACTTCTCTCTGACCTCTAGAAACTTGGTTTACAAAATGTGAACTGTATCTCTCATCCTTTTTCCATCCTTTTTTCACTTACTGAAGGAGGTTTAGCATTATCTTATCTTGTTTCCATCTGTTTTCCTCAAAAACAAAAAAATCAATAGTTCCTACAAAGATGCATCTCTTTATTAGTGTGGTCTGTTCTATAGACTTTGGGATGTTTAAATTTGCAAATAAAGCATTTGCTTTCCTGGAGAGTCAGGACAGAAAGCAGATTCCTGCTGAGGAATGGTTTCATTAGGAGAATGATATTTCCAGAAATGACAATTTCCGTCACATGTATCCATTCCTGCGCTCACCCAGATTCACACATCTGCTAAAAAGATCAGATTTTTCTCAAACCTGCCTCGTTTCTCAGCCTTGACATCCAATGCTGTTTGTCACTTGAGAGAAATTGTAGCCGCATCCTCAGCAGGTGTGAAATTGTGAGCATGGATCTGTTCACACCGACCTTATGCCTCCTCTCCTTTTAAACATTTAGAATCACCGTGGAGGATTTTAGCAACTGGTTTTGTATGCTGTGGTGTCACACTGCATCACGGGGGATTGAAATGTTTTAGTGTCATGTTAAGACTGCTCCACAAATCTCCAGAGCAGGCCTCGCATTTTGGACTGCCTTCCTCTTATCTTCTGCAAAACTGTGCATTGTGGGCACAAGTGCATGGCAGCCTGGCATTGTATGCCAGTTGCACTCTGCAACTTTGCACTCCTTAGGCTTTGCTCTCTGACTCTCATAAAGTGTCTTGTTCATAGGCCTTCTTGTTTCCTTCAGTGGAAACAGGGCTTAGCTTGACATGGGTTTGGAACACAACAGCCTTTCATGCCTCTTCATGGAGAATTTCCTTCATTTTGTACAGCTTTAACAGTATGCTTCCAGTTGTACCACAGGACGTGATGCCAAGATGCTTCTTGCTAGCCCAATCCATGAAAATAGAGGTTGGTGTTCATATAAGGAACAGTCATAGAAGGGGACAGGATTTGTTAGCCAACATAATGGAGACATCTCAAAAAGCCTGTTCGGAGGGAAATGCAGCTTAATATTAACATATAGTATCTAACGTACAATCTGTAATAAAGAATGCCTGTAGTGTAAGGCACTGAAGTTGTCTGATTTATTCCAAATGTATGAAGTTATAATCTTCAGGCTCTAAATGAAAGATAAATTTAGCATCCAAATTCTTAGTATCTAATGTACAATCTATATGACAAAATGCTGGTAGTGTAAGGGACTGAAGTTATCTGATTTATTCCAAATTTATGAAGCCACAATTTTCAGGCTCTAAATGAAGGACAAATTTAGCATCCAAATTCTTTCTGTTGTTTCTCTTTTGTAGACTCCAGGTGACAGTGTCAGGTTTTATAAAGTGCATCTCTCTTTTCTAGACCTAAAATGTAGGTACCTAGTTTTGTAGTAATTTATGTAGTGGATTTCTTTTACAGATCTTTGGATGCCTCTCCCACTTTTATTATTTTTCTCTGTAGCATGAAGCCAGTTCTTGCACTAATGATATATTTCCTTGTGTGGTAATTTATAATAAAATGTTGAAAATAAGGAATCTGTGAAAAAAAACACGTTCTGTATATGAGGAAAATGTCTTTCTAAATTCATCCCTTAAATCTACCCAACTGCGTGCCCATTTTATAATATCATACAAAAGGATTAGCAAAATTGGATGAGTCACTGCTTGGTACTTTGCTGTCCCTCTGAAAGGCAAAAATGGGCTAACTCAATGGAATGGGCCAACCAGCAATAGCATTTACCTTGTGTTAGCCCCCAGCCCCAAAACACAGATTTATTGTCCAGGATTTGGAGTGGATTCAGAAGAAACAGGGATGTTTAATTTAGATAAAAATTGAGATCTATGTACAGATAAGTACATGGAGATGCTGAAAGTTGTGTGAAAAGTCAATGACAGGACTGGAGTGAGAGGCCATATCCCGTAGACCTTTATTCACTGGGTAGTTTCTGTGCCATTCTTCTTTATATATATCACAGTGAAACATCTGCCTTACGCTTCTTAATGAGATTTGCCATCATGCCCACTGCATCTTCTCCTTTTTAAACCATGATTTGTGATGTTCTCTTGAAGTGGCTGTGCTTTCCTGTGTTTCGACAGCTTCTGATGCCAGCGCCTGACCTGTGTTTGGGCATGCCATTATGTTGGGGGTACTACGTGATATAGAAATCGTACACAGCCTACTGTTAGACTAGGAAAGATCCTTGGGACAACTTTCCACACCAGACATCTTTTTAGCCAACCATCTCTCCCACCATTTTGACACTCCAGATTTTAGGTTGGCAATTCCTTTTTGTAAAACTTTGGAGGTTTACATCACCCAGCTGAACTTAGGGAAACTTAGCCACCAGCCCAAAAGCTCTCAAAACAAAGTATCCCAGAAGGATAATGTTTTCAACCTTTCAAATCTCAAATGGTTCACTGTGGTTCTAATTACAGTCTCCCATTGCAATCACCTCACACAGCAAGGAGTGGAGAAAGAATAATAACAAAAAGTGCAGTTTCTCTATACAAAGATAAGACAATTGATTGCCGCCTATAAAGCTACCAATTATAGAAGATTTGCTTGTAGGATGTTTTAACTGTTACCATAGAACAAAATTTAGGTTTCCAGGCACTATTGCAGGCATCTACTGTGACTGAACAAATGGGATGCTTTAAAAAACGTGCAGTAAGTCACTGAGCCTCTGAGAGCCCCAACTGTAAGCATTTAATTGCCATTGACAGTTCTGGCCAATTAAGTCTCTGCAATAATGATCGCATCAGCAAAAATTACTGGGTCTTTTATGTTCAGATAACCACAGTTCCTAATTGGAGTATGGTTTCATTGAAATCTTTTTTCTCCATTACCAAAGCTAACATTAGGGATCATAGGGATCAATGTTTCGATCAGTGTGTTGTGAACTTTGCTAGGGGTGAGAAAGGCAATCAGGATTCCTGTGAAGCCCTGAAAGTGTTACTACAGTTCAAAGGAAAGAAAATATTGCTCCTTCTCTCCCATTGCTGCTCAGGATGAGTTATTCTCTGTTTGTTTTTGCACCATATAATCTACATTGGAGCCAAGTTGCTGTGATGTTTCTTTGAAAGGGAATTATTAACTTGATATTATGTGCTGTGATTAATTTTTTTCTTTCTTCTGGTCAGAAGGATATTATATTCGCAATGTAAACTGTGCTCTCTCATAGTTAACAGTGCTATCCTAAGTAGACAAACCTTGTATTAGTATCTTAATATCATACACCTGTTTCAATGCATATACTTACAGATTCATGTTTAGGTAAACATAATGAAAGTATTATTCTGAATTCTCATGTTTGATCCACATACAGAAATTGTGGCAATGCAGTACTCAAAATGAGGTGACTCTTCCATCAAAATACCAACAAAAGCTCTTACTGGGTCAGTCTTTGGTTCTAGCTTTATTGTCCTGCAGTGCATCCAATATTATTTCATTATTAGCTAAAGAGAAGCCTTGTTGGAAGTGCAGTCTCGACCAAACGTTGTGTCTACTGCAATTTGAACAGTCAAGCAAGCCTCCCTGTTCTTCACCTGCCCAGTAGTGTAGGACTTGAGTGGCTTATTTACATCAGCTACTGCAAGTAAGAAGGCATCTGGAGGGAGAACAAGCTGGCACGTCGTAGTCAATCTGCAGATCGTAAAGAGTCTCCAGTAGCATGGGCTGAATGCCATCTCAGTGGGTGATAGCAGGAGGCTGATGCTTTGTTCCCCTCTATTATGGGATTACAGCATTTGTTGTTATAGACAACATTGTGATACCTTGCTTTTATGCATTCCCTGTTTTTTTCTTCAAATTGCAATTTTAAACTCTTTTTCTTTAGAATTCAAATCTCATTCTTTTTAAAGTGATATAGACTAATTTAATCAAGCGGACTCTAGAATAATAGGAAAGTTATGCTAATTTTTGGACATTAAAATGTATCTTTTTTTCTTTTTTTTTCTCCTGAAATAACGTGCACTTACTTTATGCGTAGCCTGCTCTTTTTTATGGGGAGTTGGAATTGTTTCTTTAATACATTAGAGCTCATCAGGCAAGGATCACAATGAATCCTTCAAGCAAAGGCAGTAGGTGCAGCAAAGGGAAGCAGTGCCTTGCAGGAAATTCTCTTCATTAGTATGAAGTTAGAATGGCTTGCAGTAGGAAGAGGTAAGAGAAGCTGGTTGACTGGATGCAGAAGAAGGAGATACTGTTATGTTTGTTGAAGAATGCTCATTCTTCTGCATCCATTTTTATCCTTTCCATATCAAGAACAGCTGTTATCTTCTGTACCCATCTACAAGACTTAGACAAAATTAAATTCAAGTGCATCTGAAAGGCCAGGATTTCAAACCCTATCACGTGCCAGTTGCAGAACGCTGCTTCGTGGCATTCAGTGTGTACTGATTGTACATGGTGAAAACAACAGCAATAAGGGCAAGGCAGTGGAGAATAGTACCAACAGTTAAAATAGGTTCCTGCTCTTTAGCCCAGAGGCACAGTGTTTTTATCTTTATATTGCTATATAACATTAAGAGTACAGTGGTTTTACTTTTATTTTGCTATATAGTATTAGGACTACATCCTTAATTGTATGGTGTAAAAGCCACATTCTTCTGTTGGACAAGATAACATCTGTAGTTCTCTTCTGGTCTTTTGTATTATTTATTCCACGATTGTAAAGAGAGCTCATCACTCTGATGCTTGTAGGACTGTAGTAACACTTGTACCTTTTAATAAACAAACATTTACGGGAGTGCCCAGAAAGACATCAAGGTAGATTCCCGTGGTAAACGGTATGAGGAAGCCTTTAATAGCACTTGGCTTCCAGCAGAATTTATTGTAAAGCCAAATGATTTTTCTTTGCCTGGGGTGGAACGCAGAGAAAATGATGAGAACAAGGGCAGGAATTTTTATGGTTTCCAATGCATTTTTCTTGTGTGACATGCATTCTAGGTCTGTGGTGAGAAATAACCTGAAGATGAGACAAGCATGCAAGCCTGGGTTTGCAGAACAAACGCAAAGCTTGAAGGATAAGAGCACGCCTGGCACTTGGATTGAGACCTAAATGTGTGTGTATCCAGAGGGTGGGGTGCCAAACTAAAGGACAGCTCTTGTATGTGCTCATCACAGCCTGGCCTTGACCTGGTGTGCTCTTTACTCAAAGACATTTCTCTCCAATATCCTTTTTGTTTGTGTGCAGACAATGAAAATCCACAGGGGTACGAAAGTATTTTGTTGGCCAAGGGCTTCGCCCTGTCTTGCCCATGGTCCGTTCACAATGTAGTGTTGCAAACAACAGACATTAGTTCAGATCCTCATTTCATTTCTGATGGAAACTTAAATCTGTCTGTGCTTTTGTTGTTGTTGTTGTTGTTGTTATTTGTTTGGGATCATTTTTGCTTCTTGAAGGGGAGAGAGTAGATGGCAGTGCTTCCCTGACTGCCACTTTGTGTTCTTCTCACAGCATGGCATTGACTTTCCTTCTTGTCTTGCTGTGCTATGAACGCAGGGTCAGCTCGTGGTGTCCTCTTCCTTGCTGCTACCCCCGTGTCTTTCCAGGAATAAAATAATTTTGCTCTGGTGCGAAGGAAAAAAAGGTTGATGGCCAGCTGGTGTTATTGCTTCTGTTCTCCCTCGCCTCTTTTCCCTGCTGCACAAATGAAATAGATGCAGTCCTTTATGTTACACAGTCTCCATTCGTACTCAGCAGTGCAGGGGCCAGATAATGGAATTGGGAGTTTCAACCTGGAGGTCGCAAGATCAAATTTGGTTCACAGTCGTAATGATCAAAACTTGCTGCAACTGAATGGCTCTTTCAGTGTCCTGCGAGAAAAGACTAAATTGGTTCAGCCAGATCCAATCCTGATGTTTTTTCAGGAAGTATACAGCATTTCAGTCTCAGGTGTCTCTTCTGCTTCAGCTATCTAAACTGGAGCTGAATTAGCTTTAAAGTTCATCAGTTGTGTACATTCAATGTGTCTTGAGCTTGCTCAAGAAAGAAATGAGAATACAGTGTGAATTCAGATAAGCAATTCTTGGAAATTCAAGCATGATGATATAATGTATGTTAGGGCTGTAATTCTGTATTTGTGGCAATTTTTATGTGCACTTCTGAGTTTATCATGAGATTTTTCTTGAGCAGGAAGTACATTTATGCGTGCTTGAAGTTTTTTTTTTGCATTGCTAGAGTGGTGCAAAGAAACATTGGCTCAACTTAATGCAGTTTATTCAATTTCCTTTGTAATCCTGGATCCTGTTAATTTTAGGTGACTCACTTTGCCTACCAAATGTCTTGGTCTGTTTCAGTCCGTTAATGACTTGAGTTGATAATTTTCACACTCCACATTGCTGCTCTGAAAATCATGCTCAATATGAGGAATTCTGGGCATACTGAGGTGACTCCTACAGCAGTGAGTTTTCATTTGGGTCAAGTGAAACACTCCACGTGTAGATGTTTCCTCCCAGTGATTTTGTGTTTAGTTCTATTGATTCAGTGTTGCTTACGTTTATTTTCAATGGAAGAAGTAATTTCTCCTCATGGAAAAAGGGAATATTGGTAACATTTTATTGATGACTCAGTTTTTCCTGTCAGGGTTTGTCAGCACAATGCCAAGCTGAGGATGCCATGTGGCTTTCACAAGACTGACTTGGAGGACCCAATATATCAGTGTTAAGCAAAGTTTTTTCAGTGCAGAATATAATACCTTACCCTCATATTTATGTTACTGTTTATAGTGGAAAGCCCATCAACTTTTCTGTTCAGTTGCTCATGAATAAATAATACGACATACTGTCTCCTTAACAGCTGCTTTTCTTCCCTTCGTTCTGCCACTGATGCAGAAAGTCACCAAGCATTTGCATATGAAATACCAACTCCAAATCACATTTGTGCATCCTGGACCAATGCACAGGAGAATAATGAACCTCCAAGCACTGCTTTTAGATGTCTGTGGGCCAGATAACTTATTTGAATATGACTCAGGTGGTGGCCTATGGAAATTGTTATTCTCTTATTCAGGCTTGGTGTAAATTTAAGTATCCAGCATGCCCTTGCCCTTTGGAACTATCCATTTGAGCAGCAGCAACATTTTATAGCTTGCCTGTCATAATGGAAACAGTTGGGGGCTGAACTGCTGGAATCATTGCGCTTAAAACTGAGCACGTCTTGTGAATTGGAGTCATTGTGCAGAATAAAGAGGGCTGAGCAATAAATTTGTATATTGTAATTGTCTGTGTTATAGAAAGAATGTCTTTCGAATTTGTCTTTTCTGAATTCCTCTTATTGTTGTTTCTTCAGGGCATAAAAATCTTTGACGAAAGAAAGAAGGAAAAATAACAACAGCAGAATGACTTCTTTGTAATGGTAGAAAATAGTTACATAAAATATGGGAACTTGAGAAATCTGAGAATCCAAAAAAACTCAGCCAGGAAGGAGAAACCTTGGTATAAAACATAGATCTTCAGGCTGTTCAGAAAGATCCTTCTCAATGTGGAATGTACATGTGTCCCATGCTCGTGTCCTACACTGGATGGGACACCCAAATGCTGTCCCATCCGCATCACTGCTGCGTGCTGACTGCAGTGCTTAATGCTCCTCTCTGTGATGTGAACACCCACATCCATGAGTATGGATGGCTCTGGACTGCTTTCCAGCCTCATCCTAGGTCTGGGCTGCTGCAGGATCCAGTACATCTGACTTGAGCAGGGACTGCATAACCTTTCTGGCAGTGTGAGTTTCACATGGGGTTACGCAAGGCCATAAATCTTGACATAAATCAGGACTTAAAATGTTAGCTATGCACAATATGTATAATCCATTAGAATACTATAGCAGGCCCTGGGAGAAATCTCAGAGGCATAAACAGCAGAGAAGGATTCTTAGTAATACACAGAGGTTGTAGCTGTGTATATGTGGACAGGTTGCTGTAATCACAAGGAATATTGCTGAAAATCATCTGTTAGCTTAAAGTTTTCATGTTGCTTTTGGGCAGTCATCGTCTATTAGATGATGTAGTTTGGGAACAAGATTTCTTCCTGTAATAATAAGTTCATGAACCTGGAAACTGAATCACGAGCCCCCATATTTAATATTGTTTTTCTTTTAGATGCAGTTACAAATGTCAAGCCTTCTGTTTTAATACTTTTCTTTGTATTTCACTGTCAAAGTGCTGCTTGTACGTTTTCTTCTCTGCTTGTCCTGTTTTTGCTTCATCTTTCCCTATAGAATTCCTCTTGCTTTGCTCACTTACATGGAGAAGGAGCTCAGGGAGAGTCTGGTGTTTCTGGAACAAATCTGAGCAACTTTGTAAGCTTTTTTCGTAAGCATTCATGTTTAATGAAACGTTTTACAAGACCGGTTTAAACCCAGAGAACAACCTGCTAAAACCCCCATATTTTACTTGCATTGTGAATTCACACCTTGCTAAACAAAGGGAGGGCAAGTTCAAATACTTTTCCTGCTATAATATATGCACCTGTTGATAAGAACAATTAAAATTTGAATTCAATAAAATATATTCTGCTTTAGTTATGCAGGGATTTGATGTGTGTATATTTGTGTAAGTCCATCCAGATGAACGAAGCCCAAAAGGTAGGGGGGTATCCAATGACTTTCGTCTCTGCCAACAAACATGCTGCTCTAATTAAAAGTCGGCATGGAATATTTATAACCAAGGAGAAGAAAACCTCCCAACAGTAAGTCTGCCAAAAACAATGAGTGCAAAGTGGAAATCCTCAGAGTGAGAGAATCATAATCTTTTCTGTAATGCTTGTCTTTGTTTTCCCAGCTTTGAGGGCCTGAATGACAGTTTTGATGAAATATATATCAAGTTATTAAAAAATTAATCGTCGAGTTCGCTGTAGAACTTACTAGATGAAATTGTGTCACCTGCATTATGTAGGAGGGCAGAAGAGGTTGTTACGATCTTACTGGTCTTAAAAAATGCAGGACCTACCAGGAGGTAGGTGTGAGTCCATTCAGAGGACTGGGAGCTGCTGCCTGGCTGCGGAGGGTTCAGAGCACATCGTGCCTTGTCTCTTGTAGCACTTCTCATCCATAGATTTTAAGGACGTTGGTATAATTGCTCCCATGCTACAGGTTTTTGGGGACATAATAAAATGAACCCTGATAAGGGTTACCTATGCTAAACACCAGAGCCAGTAACAAGTCCAGGTCTCTGGAGCACTGCTCTTGTCTCTTTTTTCTGCCTGTACTTGGGTCGTTTCTGGGGTTTTATGTGCACCCTGCTGGCATTCACAAATACCCTTCATAATGGCCCTTTTTTGTGAGGTGTTGAGGCTGGCATGCTAAGCAGCACTGAAACGAGCAGCTCCTCAGCTTGGTGCTGCACACCAGCAGCATATGGATTGATAACACTCCTCAAAGAGGTATCTGTAAAAGCTGTGAGTGCTGAGCAGCTTGGAGGAAGAGTCCCTGACATCTACCTGTATGAGAAACAGTGTTCTAAGAAATGCGAAGACTGAATTTTGTATGGTCTGATACACATGAATATTTTTTTTCACCGATGATTATCCGAATTATACAAATCTAATTCTTTCGTGATTGTTCTATTGTTTCCCTGCCTTCTTCTTGGAGTACTTAGTGTAGCATTGCATGTATTTGAACTGGGTAAATAAGCCAACAGCAGGGTACCTGCATTACTATCCTTCTATTGAATGGAAAAGCAATGGGAGCATTCCGGAGCAGACAGGAACATTGTGCTTCATTTATATCAGTTTCATCTGAATGCATTTCAACTCCTAAATCCTAAGAGGTCCATTCATTTTGCCTTGCCTTGATTTCACAGCCTGAAACTGTGTCTCTGAAAACTGCTACTTACACTGTGGTTCCAGGAGAGAAGGAAGGGAGGGATCTCTCCTTGCACTGGTTGAGCACGTTGCCTAAATATCTGGGCTGGGAGCATGCTGACAGCTGTTTGCTCAAAATGTTTGCATTCTCCAGTCACTGATGGCCTTCTGCAGCCCTACTCCTATAATCCAGAAGAGAACAACAACTGAAACTCAGGTGCTTATGTGCCACTGGGACATCCTTAGAAATTCCTACTATGGAAATTCGTGAACTACATTTTAGCTATGTAATGCATTGCTTAAAGGGCTTTTATTTTGCTAACCCATGTGGAGGTATTTAAAACCAATTTCCATAGAACAAATTCTATATAAAACTGTGTTGGTTTTTGTCTTTGCCAGAAATTTCTGCTGGTCCTGTAGAGCTTTGATGTGTTGGGTTTTTTTGTTTTTTGTTTTTTGTTTTTTTTTTCCTGTAGTCCTTTGATTTTGAGAGGCTTATTAATTATCGGAGACAAATTAATATTTCTCAGCATCAGAGAGCTTTGTTCATCATTAAATGCATGTGAACCTGAAATGTGATTTTTTTGAAGTAAACTTGGGCTGGGGTTCATTGCTGCATCTGCTACAACAGGTTGTGTTGCACAGTGCTCCAGCAAGAAGTGTATCCTTAAGACATTTGTAGTACTTGGGATGGTGTGCTGCCCACCACTGTAATTACTGGTGTCATTGTAAGCTTCTGGATTGTTTTTAGCAGATTTGAGTCTGCCTGGTATGGAAGAGATTGTTAGCTTAAGTCATCAAAGTTGGAAGAATAACTAATATTACTGGTAGATAAGTGAGGTTCCTTTTGTGTTGCTTCACGAATTTTCAGAATTTTCTTGTGATCTTGAATATGTATTTTTATGTTGCTCTGCAAAAAATAGGATTTGATATTACAGGAAAATCTAGCTTTTTCCTGAACGATTCCTGACATCCAGATTTTTTTCTAAAATTATGGTGGAAACTCAATACCATGCTATAGTATTCCCACTCTAAAATTCAGCCTGAATGTGTTTGCGGTACATTTTTCAGAGTGTTGCTGATGTTGCTGTCAATAGTCCATTTTTTGGCTTTTTTTTTTTTAAACCTCTCTGAGGTTCCTTTCTCTCTGGTCAGAAATGTATTGCAGCGAAATGTAGAAGTGCCAGGCATGAGGGAAACAGACTTATCCTTCAATGTAAAAAAATTAGGATTTTATTTCTGAGGAGAATAGCTTGGCAGATGAAATTTGCTTTGGAAAAGAATAAAGGAAAAGCTTTAAATTATATTCCTTTCCATAGCAGTTTGAAGGAGCTAAGTTTTCTGAAGTGGATACAAGTCATTAAGCTGGAATTTGGATATGCATCATGAAATGCACATAATAGAGTCTGTACGTGTGACAGAACTTTCTCCATCTCTAATGAAAGTTCATTATGGATCTTTGCATATTCTCCTCAACGAGGCCGACTCCTATAAGACTTCCTATAAGAACAATCTGAACAAACAGAAGAGGAAAATGACATCATTTCTTGTTTTCTTTCTTTGTGAGAATTACCTAGCTGGTTTCTGCTCAGTAGGCAGTACCTGCAGGATGACACCTCTGGCTTTGGGAATTTTTCTTTGATCTCTGCAGAAATGAATCAATATTAACAACATTATGGTTTAAAGTTGTAATAATCCGCTGAGTTCCTGTTTCCTTTGAGATAGATTTCTTTTCTACACTCTGGCCCTTTCTTGCTCCCCATTTCATGCTCCATACCTTGGTACTTGAGTAAATCCTTCAATTATCTCAGGTTTTACCTTATTTGCTGATATTGCAGCCAGCTGTTTGTGTCTCCGTGCTTAATATCTTGTTGATGCTTCCTTCAGAATTTCCCATTTCCTAAGATTCACAGATTAGCTTTCTATGGGGAGAAAGGAAAATCTCTGTAAATTCAGCAGACCACTCCCAGCAATGGGAGTGCTTTAAAAATACGTTGTGCTGTGCGATAGACTCTCCAGGGAAAAGATGGGAACCCTTTTCCTCAAAATCTTTGAATGCAGCTCAGAAGTGCTGTGTTAAGTGCTGCAGAGAGGGGCTGCTCTGTATTTTATTTGTATAAAGAGGAGTGAGCAGTGAGAAAAAGATGGCACCAAGTAACAAGTTAATGAGTGTTTAGTGTGACTGTAAACCAAGTGTTTGATGTGAAGAAGGGACACTGAATTACTAATAAAAATAGAATTGGGTGACCTAGTTAAAGTCTGTCACCTTTGTCTTCCAGGATACATCATCTGAAAATAGCCACATAACTTTTAAATGAATAGAAGATAATGTGCTTGAGTACACGGAGAGGAGAGATACCTATAGCTTGGGATTCTGTGTCAAGAAAATTTCACAGCATCTACTTGTGCATAACTCCGTGCTATTTTTAATTCCTGAAGTGGTCGATTCCTGTTTCAGAAATGTTTTTCACATTCACTGCTTCTCATCTGAAATGCAAGTGCTTCCTTTGACCCGAAGTGCAAGAACCTAAATTACAGAAACGGCTGGAAACTAATTAGGGATCAGAGGTGCACAGCATTGGGAGCTTTGCAATTGCACAGTGCTTTCTTTTCAAGCGGTGGCAATGGGCAGAGATAGCACAGAGATTTCAGCTCATTGCAGAGGAGTTTTGATGAAGCATTTAGAGAAGGGGCTGGAGGAAGGAGTGCTGGGAGCTCTGCTTTCTGAGCAGCACCAGCTCCTTCCATCCTCAGCCTATAAAAGTGGCTGCTTCTGGAACATGCTGTAGGGCAAAGCATGCTGGCTGCACATTGACATGTTACCAATTTCTGTATCCACCTCCCCTCTGCTTTTCTTCAAAATGCTATTTTAAATTGAAAGATTATGTATTTTTCTTCATAAAACATTGCTGTCCTTTTAAAAATGCAACTCGAACAAAATCTACCGGGGAAACAACAGGCATGAGCTGTTGCTTGCAAATGAATCAGTTTTAAGGACTGGGGGGGAAGAATTCTTTATTTTGGTTACTAATTAGTGAAGGGTTTGACTTTCAGCTCCTTAAACTCGTATTTTCTGTAGGTAGATGACCATAGAATCATGAAAGTTGGGAAAGACCTGTAAGATCACCAAGTCCAACCATCCACCTCCCACCAATCCTGGCCCCTAAACCATGTCCCATCCCATGATGCTGCAGAAGCCCTTGGGGATGCTGCACCCTAAGGAGATTCTTGGTTATTCCTTATTTCCTTGCTGACCAGAAGCTAATCACTTCAGCAGTGGGTCCTGGATCCTTTCCTTCACCTCTTGGTACATGGAATGGGATTTGTAGACCTCTTATACAGGGTGGTTAGAGGGATGTGGCTGATAAGAATTCAGTTAGGCTTTTTGTGTTGTGATAAATGCTTAATAATGGAGTGAATCCCAGTTTGATAAGGTGTTTAGTGAATTTAAATTACATGTTTGAAATTAATCCTCAGAGGATTAGACTGCAGTGAGCAGAAGATGCTTCACTTTTGAATGACAGTGTTCACATGGGTGTTTCTTTCATGTTCATTAACTTAACTATTGCAGTTGGTGCATCTGAAACATCCTGAGTGCCCATCTGCAGAGGGTTGCAAGATGCAAGTAGAGGGATGTCTGGGTATTTTTTCAATTTGGCCCTTTGCTATCAGATGCCATTAAGTGAAGGCACAGATACTTCACAACAGAAAAACAGGCTTTTGTAAGTACAAAATAATGAACGTCAAAAAGATGCTTCTGATTCTACTTCCCCCAGTTTGATCCAGGAAACGAATAGATTATTAAGACTCAATATCCTTATATCATCTCCTGCCATCGGTGAGGACAGGAAATAAGTATACAAATCACTAAATTGCTTCAAAGCTGCTTGGCAACTGCAAATTACAGAATTGATCATCCAACTCATGTATATTTCTCTCGAAGAGAAGAAGTAAGAAAACCAGTTTGGGATTATCTCAGGGAATAAATCCTGTTTCAGGCTGGATTATAATAGCATCAGGGCTTTGTCAGAAAAAAATGACAAAATTCAAAGTGTACAATGGTAGTATTAATAATAAGAAAAAAGCATCTCTTCTTCCCTTCAGCTTTGTCCTTTTCACTTCTTTATCCCCAGAGTAGACCTAAATGTGAGTATAACTTCAGCTTGGTTAGTTTTATCCGGAAATATTTCATATCCAAATGGAATAGATAGATTGTAATTATTATTACTTTTTCTCTTCTTTTAGTAACCTGAAACTGCTCTAGAGGAAAATGTCATCTGTATGGAGAGTTTGTGGGTCATGCATATAAAATACCATCTCTAAAGGATTGCAGGGAGAGAACTTTATGTGGATAATTAAAAGCAGCTAAAAAAAAATAAATTAAAGATCTCTTGCTTCTGTATCCATTAGCACACTCATTCTGGGCAGAGATAATCTGCTAAATGCTAACAACTCTTTTTTTTTTCCTTGTTTGCTGAGTTGAATTAAGTTAACAAGCAGCTGAGGATGCTGTTGTGCAGCTTCACTTTGCCTGCACACCTCATTGCTGCTCTGAGCATGAGTAAGTTCTCCCAGGAAGGAGTGACGTTGGTGACTGCAGTATGCAATATCCTTGACCTATATGCCAGGAGTTGGATTAAAAACAGGTAGACAATGCAATCTCTGCTCTTTCACAGTCATTTGTTTCTTAGAAATAAGTTAGCTCTCTGGCAACGCTGTTGCATTCTGCAGCTCCCTGTGGAAGAATCCCTCAGTATTGGTCTTTTCTGAACCCTTAATTTATCTACACAAAAGTTTGTTTTTTTTTTTTTTCTTTTCAAAGGAAGATATTTTTTCTTCTGGATGCTCACAGAACAAGAAAAAATAACTTCTCTCACAACACAACGTTTGGGTTTGGAAGCTCTGGACAGCTGCCCGTGCTGGTTTATGATGTCCCCAAGCAGGCAAGGCTCCCTGGCTGCAGTTACCTTTCAAGGTGCAGCCTTCTTCACCATGACAGGTCTGAGGTCTGAGTGTGTCCAGTGTTTGGAGCTGAGCCTGGGACTATAGCCTGCCTAGAAAACAGGAGGAGCAGCAGTCTCTTGGCTACAGCTGCCAGCAGACTGCATGCCACAGTTCCAAAGAGAGTAATATATTTGCCTTTCTTCCCCTCAGAAAACAAAACAATCTTCTGTTTCCTGACCAACTTCTGTTGCTGTTCGGTTGGGTTTTGTTTTGAATTCTGTCACCACATGTTATTTCTGAATGTATTTGGATTGCTGATCAGTTTTATAGTAGCACAGTTGTCTCAGTTCAGAGACCTTCCCATCTTTGTATCTTTCTCTTTTTTGGATGTGAAAATGTTTGATGGGTTGATGGTTGGACTGCATGATCTTAGTGTTTTTTTCCATTCTCAACAATTCTACCATTCTGTGCCTTTCCTTACACATTGTTTTCGTATTAGTATTAGCTCTACTTTCTTTTTACTTCAGTTTCTATCCACCATCTTCTGCTCTATTCTTAAAATGAGGGCAGTGATCCTGTGGGTTGCCCATTGCAGAAGGTCCATGCACTGCAGAAACAGAAAGGTTTTTAGGTCCCATGAGGATGAATTTGAGGCTCTTGGAAATGCAGTTGTATTTTGCATGACAGCTTCTGTCTGTAAGGGGTTCAGGAGATGTGTGAATGAAGCACAGGCAGCACTGAGTGCATCTGAAAGTTCCACAAATGAGAAACTAAAGGAAGGCAAGAGCATGGATAGCTTTTTAAAAGTGATTATCTTGCACTGTATTGACAAATTCTGATTCATGATTATGTTGCCTGGACTGCCCATATAACACAGTGCTACAGTAATATTTCTCAAGCTATTTATTACATTTGCAATTACAGCAGCTTTTTCAGTCTGAGGTTTATTACTTCTAAGAGTATGGTAATACTGTGTAGTTCTACAAGGTTATTGTTGTTGCTGTGTTGTTGCTGTGGATGTTACGTTGGTAAATTCTTTAAAATATGGCGTTCTTAGGTCTTTTGATAGTGGATTAACTCCATAAACAAAATTCTGCCTAAGATTTTGCTTGAATTTCCTCATTATGGTAGGAGAAGTTTCTTCTCAGCCCTCCTAAAAGTTTTGTCTGTGGTTCAGAGGGAGGCTTCCCTTGCAGATAAAGGAGCAGATTGAGATTTAGCAGTCGCACAGCCGTGTGCTCTTCCTACCATTTATCATCTGGTTCTTCTCTTTCTCCGAGTCCTCCTTGCAAAAGACTGAAAGGATGGGAGAAAGAAGAAAACTCTCAAAATGGCACTCCTGATTTTCCAGTACAAGTGAAGTGAGACATGGAGATGGCACAGATGGGAGAGGAACTTCTGTTCCACTGGAGCAATGAAGTCAAAGTTAAATAGTCTGTGGTTATAGGAATATCTTTTGATGCAGCAGGGAGGCACCATCTACAGGCTATCACTGGTTTTTCGAAGCAAACTATTTATCCAGTTCTCTCTTAGAGCTTGTTTTTGTTTGCTTGTTTTTCCCTGTTTCTTTCCCACTTTCTTCTTTTTTATTGAAAAACTTTTTTTGCTTCTTAGCTATGAACAAGGAATAATGGAACAACCCGTATTTTCTGCAATCAGTAAATAATGTAGAGCTCGGAGGGGGTAAATAGGAAAGCTATTGAGAGAAGTAAATGGAAATGAAAATGGAATTACATTGCTTTACAAGATGCAGATATACCAAAAACAGTTTTAGACATATGAGGCAATAGTTTCTGTCATTTATACTTAGGTGCTAGCATGGGTTGATGCTTTTTGCTTTGCTTCAGTATTAACTCCTTATTAAGATTTCTGTCTGTCATGGATTTCACTGTTCTGTATGTTTACTAAACAAACACATGCAATGCAAAAAGCTTTTTATTAGAGTTTTTAAAACAAACCGTCCTTCATGGGCAAAATATGGAACAGTTAAGAAACATAATTAAAATGCACAGATTGTGCATCCTTGAAGCTACATTAAGCTGATGTATCGCACCCATGCAATCTGCTTTAGGTGAGGAGTAAAGTGCAAAGATTTTCTGCAGCTGTTCTTCAGGTGGTTATCCTGACTCCATCACTGACAGTGAATGATGCCTCCTTATGGGCTTTGTTGTCAACAAGCCACTCAGGGAAAATTGTATTATCTTCCATTTTGAGGAGGTGTAAAACTGAGGCACAAGGTAATGATGTGGCTTGCCTGGAAATGAATGACAGGGGTGGTGTCCTGAGCTGTCAAATAATGATGTCTGTGTAGCACACAGGCTAAATGATTGCTTGACATATAGCATGAAAGTGTGAACAGCCACTTGAGAGACCTATTCCTTTATCTCAGACTTGCATGTTCTTGATGAAGACCCAAAGTTCATCTTGCATCCTGGGGAAAGATTTAGCCTCTGGAGATGTGTCAGCTAAGGAAAGCTTCTGTAACCTTAGCTGTGCTTATGCTCTACTGTTGCTTCCGTAAGGAACACAACAAAGGGTCAGAATTTGCCACTTACTGAGAAGGGTTTAAATAGTCAACCCCCATTTATGTTCTCTCAGAAATAGCTCAGAACAGAAACACTACCAGCGAAATGGAATTTGCTCTGGGCTTATCTTTTTATTGTGAGTTATAGGGATTCTGCCAGGTAAATGTTTGTGGACTCACACAGATCTGAAGATTGCTGCTATCATCTTGATGACAAAAATATGGGACTTTTATTCGTGCCTTCTGGGAGCCACGAGGTTAAGAAAATGGCTTAAATTTTTTCTCAATTCCCCAGACTGTCTTTTAGAGAGAGAAATACACACATCAGTCCTAGAAACACTGATCAGAACGTTGCCCTATCTCACCTCTCCAAGTGGAACAACTATAAGAATGGACAGCAGAGAAGAGAGGGGAAGGTGGAATATCTGGTGGGGTGAGCTAAAAACATTTCTAGCTCTTCAAAAATCAGCCTGTGCTACCGGAATGTTTCAGGACTCATTGAACCTGTGCTTTTACCCAGTTGTGTTCCTAAATCTCTTGGATGTTTTTGACAATCATTTCCATTAGTTCAAAGTTGGTGGGACGCCCATCCATTTGTAGCAGTCCAGCTCTGAATTAGTTACCAATGGTCAGATTTCTTTCTGGCAGATATCCAGTTAAGAATTGAGGGCTACTGAAGGTTGTTTCCAAAAGAACCTTGTCTTTTTTTTGTGGTGAATCCTGGCAAATTATGTAATATCATGGCAACAGTCAGTGTTGCCCCTCTCTATTGGTGGGAGTACAACATGCATCTGCCATCCTAAACATCTGCTAAATGTTGTGTTTTTCTTGTATGTGAATCTCAGATTGGTTCTGGCTTGGGAAATTAAAGGCCGTGTAATAACTTTGAAGTAACTACGAATTAGCTGCAATCTAGCAACATTTCAAAAAAATCACAACATTTTATATTTCTGTTGGCTGGGTTTTCATCTCTTAATCTTGCTCAAGAATTACTGACAAAATCAGTCAGCATAATTCTCCACATACTATTCATATTTGTCGCTAGTTGGCAGTGGCAATTCACTTTGAGCTCCCAGAGTGCAAGAGAAAGGATGGAGAAAAAACAAACAATCATTTTGGGGAAAAAACAACCAACCAACCAACCAAAAAACCCCAAACCTGCCTTTCATTCAACTCCATGTTCGAAACTAGATCAACTATCAACAACAGGAACTAAGGTCCAGAGAGTGGAGGCATGTTGGTGCTGGGGGAATAAGGGTGTTGTTAGCAGACTTATGCTAAAGCTAATTAGAAGGAAGGAGGCAGGCTGGAAGCGAACCAATAGAACCTATCCCATGTGGATCAAAGTGTGGGCTGTGTATATTCAGAAAGCTTTTATCCCTTTTGGAGCCCCTTGCCGTATATAATTCTCCGAAGTGAAAGAACAGATTGCTTTGCATTACTTTTCCTTATCACCAAAGGAACAAATGGCAACACACAAATCTGGACTCTAAGGATGTAAGGAGTGGTGCACAAGCCCAGGGAGGAGGATCTGGAATGACATCTGCAGATGCTGCTTGTGTTGGATTTCACAGTGCTGACAAAGGACTTCGCTAGGTGAGAAGGATCCAGCAGTTTGTGTTGTGCACCAGTCTAAAGCTGATGGTTGGCTGGAGCTGTTTCTTAACTGATGTTGTTAATAGATGATATGAACACGGAGACAATTAGACGTTACAGAACATTTTTTGAAATACATTTATGCACCTCGTGAACTCATTTTATTGTTCCCTAAATTGCTGTCTCAGAGCCTGAATGTTCTGTGGCTTGGGCTCTTTTATTAATTGACATAACATTTAAAAATCTCACAATGGCAGTGCAACACATTGGCTACTGCTTTATTAAAACACTTAGCATTTTGGATGCAAAAAAGACCCAAAGGTTGTCATTTGCATGAAAGTATTAAATGTGGGAAGTGTTTTTTTCTTTTTTTTTTCTTTTTTTCCCCCTAATTTCATTAAGTTGAAGTTTATCTTGGAGCTGGAGGCAGAGGAGTTGTGCGGTGAAAATAACAAAACACTTGGGAAGAGGGTAATTACAGTTATTAAGCAGTTGGCTAATCTGTGCACTTTTACTGTGAAGCTTTTGTCTTTGCATTGTCTACCTGTTTCACAGTTAATTAGCTGTTTAGGGCCTGAAACCCAGGTCTCCCATTTGAAATCGGTGGAAATACTCTCCTTGAATTGTGCTATACAGCTTTGATCCTGTATGAGCCTTTGAATTACAGGGCTGCAGCTGGTTTCGGTGAACATTCTGCTGCCATAGAGCTTCCAAGACAAGGCTCACGCTGTGGCAGATAGCTTGCATGTTAATTCAGCAGCGTGTTTTGGTTTGGGTTTTAATTTTTTGTTTAGTGAATAGCTGGAGTGTTGCTGTGCTTGTCTAAAAGATAAGCACTGGAGTTCAAGAACACAAAACAAGCCCTTATCTCAAGAGTGACTAACCACTCCTGCATGACCAATTTAACAATATATTTAAAGAAACATTGTTTGTAAAAAGTCTAATGAATTACAGCAATACATTTGCAACAATACCAGAAGCAGTAGGTTCCCATCTCAGGCACTTACAGTGCTCTCTGGGTTCATGAACTGTTCAGTCTGGTTTGCTCATCTTTGTAAAGAGAGATTACAGCCATTGTGGTCTTCATCATTGTGTTAGGAAGAATTTTCCTTCCTAAATATTAGGAAAATTGTTTTGCAAGCTAATGGAAATGCTTTCAGAATCCTGCCTGATATAGCAGCAACACCCAGCCCTTCTGCTATGCAGAAAGTGGTCCTAGGAGCTCTGAAGAATGGGGTCTGAAACAGAATTCTTACAGAGGAATTTCACAGTAGACAGCCCTGTTTTCCAGGGGAGGGTTTCCCGATGGATGCTGTAAAAACCAGTTTCATGTGGTTTTTTGTTTGTTTTTTGTTTTGTTTTGTTTGTTTTCGTATTTTGTTTTTTGTTTTTTTCGATGTTAGTTTCCAAAATGTGCATTTTGCTGCTGCAGCTTTCCCAGATCTCACTTAATTACCTGCCCACGTGATCTCTCACATTCTACACATCAGAGATTTTTCCTGGAATAAGAAAATATTAAAAAATTATTTGTAGTCGTTCAGTGTTTCCTCCCCTAATGGATTCTGTGGCGCTTTGAATGCACTTAGCTCAGTTTTTATCTGGCTGCCCATCTCCATAGTATCTCATTTCTTCCCATCAAACGTAAAATCTCTTTCCCCGAAATACTGATGATGAGAATGGACAGGTTGTTTGCTTTAGAAAGCAATAAAAAGAAATCCAAAAAGGCAAAGCTAAATGAGGAGAAGGCAGTTGCTTTTAGGGGAATTATTGCTCACAAACCAAGTGGAAGAGATGAGATTTCCATCTTAGTTCTGAAAGAGATGAGGGCTTTCTCATTTGCACAGTGTCCTGGATTTTAAGGTGGAAGGGAATCTGTGTGTCCATTTGGTGGTGTAACCCAGCTGGTAAGGTTTCTTCTGCTCCAATCCAGTGCACTGATCTCTTTGGAGCAGTGGAGGTCTTACAGGAGTTCCTTTCTCCCATTACAAAGACCTTGTTTTCCTTTACTTTTCTGTACAAAGCCAAGGCTCTGGCTGCAGCAGAAGGTGGTCGTTCTCTGGGTAATGGAGGGACACTTGCACCAGACCTTGATTGTGAACTCTCAAGGACCTCAATTTCCATTGCCTTTGTATCATGTTCTCTTGTACCTGAGAGACTCCCATGGGGTTTATGGACCACTTCAAGTCCACAGTTTAGAAGAGAATTTCCAGGTACCACTTTGAAGAAAACTATCAATCTTTCTGTTTTCAAGCCTGATGCTTTCAGTATCTTTTTTATTTCTCCATTAGTTTGTCATCTCGTCCTTCCTCCAGATCCCATAAGCTAGATCTGTCCCATAATCCATTCCGTTCAACTGAAAGACTGAGGCACAGAGGTACGGAGTCATTTCTCAGAGGAGAGTGTCAGTGATAAAAAGGACACTTGAACTCCAGTCTCCTGTTACTCAGTCCATTGAATTTAACCAAGGCTGCCACTTTCAGCCAAGCCCTCTCTGACCTTTTCAAGAGATCTCAAAAGTTTACTTACCCCTAGGGGTGTTGTGAAGCTTAATTAATGTTTGTAAAGTGCCTCGAGTTCTTTGGTCGAAAGTGCTTTGGTCTATTAATATTAATAATAACAGATGAGCCCCTGAAACATTCTAGTACAGTAGAATGAATTAACATGAAGCAAGCAATCAACAACAACAAATCAAACCAGTAATGCCGTCATAGCCTCAGGCCATGCATGCAGCTGGTGGTCTGATAGATGTGACAGATGAATCCTCTGATATTCTCTTCAGTCATTTCCATTGTAAATTAAACTGTCTCCCATGTCTTCCTAACAGCAGCATTTTGGCCAAAAGACACCTAAAGCATTGATTTGATTTTTTTCTGTTGAGACTTCTTTTTTTGTCATCTACAGGCCATGTTTAGACAGGGTCTAAGTTGATGCATGACTTTTTGGGTACTTTTCAGGGACATACATAGACCATGGCCAGTCAGGCTCCGTTCTTATAGTCATGTTAGCTCACATACCCATACGGACTTTCTCCTCCTTTCACCTCTGTTATCTGGCGCATTTATTCATGAGGGGAATTTGTTTCTTCTCCAGAAATCTCAACAAGGGGAATGGACAAGAGCAATAACAAAGGAAATGAAGGTGCAGGCACTGGATGACTGAGCCAGTGCCCTTCATCATATCAGAAGCACAGGGGAATTGAGAGGCTGTGATCCATGTCCCAGGGTACTACATGATGGCATTTCAGCACTTGTGACCTTCTTTCATTGCACAGGAGCGTTAAAGGAGCCCAAATGTAACTGAGAGTGAAGTCCACACTGCCCTTTTCACAAGAGCGGTTCTCATATTGGTAGGAAACAGCTAATTCATACTTACGCCATCGTATTTTTCTTTGTTCTCCATCTATGTTCGAGATGCAGTGACACAAGATACATTCTAGTATGCAAATCATGAGCTGAAAAGCTGCCATAAACTTCGTAGATCTGTTACACAGAAAAAGAAATGAGGAATCCTTATAGAATGTGTAATTTTTTAGAATAACTATGGTAATGAATATTTGGTATCTTGGACTGTGGAACATAGAGTTGGACTTGGAAGAGTATTAATGCTTTATGCAGAGTTTTTGGAGCAGAGTCCACTGCTTGAAAGTATACATTCTGGTTCCTGTGTCAAAGAGCACTGGTACTATTGTAATAGCTGTTCGTTATAATGAGAATTTAATTCCATGGAAAATGCTGCAAATTCAGGAGAAAATTTCATTTCTTGCTGAAACAAGTCAAAATTTCAATCTACATATGGACATAAAAATATTCTGATATTAGATTGTGTGGGTGTGAAGAAAAAAGGGAGCAGGGAAGGGGAGAATGTATTCAGCTTTTGTAAGTAAATACTGGTATTCTCCCCATATTTCTTACTGTTTACTGGGGTTTTACATACAGATAGGATCCCAGAAACCTCAGTCAAGAACTATTTTACTGTTTATGAGGGTGGATCTGTTTTTGAGGGTAGATAGTGTTAGGGCAAGGGGGAATGGTCTTAAACTGAGAAAGGGGAGGTTTAGGTTGTATATTAGAAGTTTTCCACACAGAGGGTGGTGATCCACTTGAGCAGGTTGCCCAGGGAGGCTGTGGATGCCCCCTCCCTGGAGGCATTCAAGGCCAGGCTGGATGTGGCCCTGGGCAGCCTGATTTGGTGGCTGACGGCCCTGCATGTGGCAAGGGGGGTTGAAACTAGATGATCATTGTGGTCCTTTTCAACTCAGGCCATTCTGTGATTCTGTGAATCTATTTTATTATTTAATCTTAGCAACTTCTGCTTCCTTACTTGCAGATCATTTTTTGGTTTAGCCTGGCATTTTGCAGGGGCTGACCCTGAATTGTGCTGCTTAATTAAAATAACATGTATGTATCCAAAGTGATAAAATGAAGATCTAACAGTGGATGAAAAGTTATTTTTAATGTTAATGCCTCATTCCCAGCCTTGTGCATAATGATTCTGAATATGAACATTGCTTGTTCTCTTCTAAAGAGTTGGTTATCCCATTGGTACGTTTTTATTGGGCTTTCCAGCGTGATCATGGAAAATCAAACACTGAGTACATTCACCTGTCCATATATTATTAAGATCTGTGTGTGTGTCCCCTGGCCATAATTCTGTGCTTAACGAACTTATAATAGCCTGAAAAAGCAAGACCAGGACATGCCTTGATGGGAAGAGTTTGGGAAGAGTGGCTCTTTGTCCTTTGGTTGAAATATCACTAATTCTAGTGGATGAGAGGTGTCATAAACAATTGAGGAAGCACTGCGTTGTATATGTGAGATTTTTTATTTTTAATTCTTATTTTTAAGTGGACATGTTTACTCATCTGCTATCTGTATTCCTCGAGGATAAGGACTATACACCACAAAGTGTAAGTGCTTCCTTACAGTGTTTTCCATTTTGAAAGAATTTGCTTGTTGACACACTGGCTCATTTATGTAATAAGACAGGGCAAGTCTTCTGTGGGTGTCTTTTCACCACAAGCTTGTGTCTCTCAGCACTCTTTCTTGGAAATAATCACTAAAGTCCCTGGAGGTGTTCAAGAAAAGTTTAGGTGTTGTAGTGAGAGGCATGATTTACTGCAAGACATTGGTGGTGGATGATTGGACTGGATGATCTTAGAGGTCTTTTCCAACCTTGGTGATTCTGTGATTCTATAAAGTGGTGTATTGAAATATTAAACCTGGAATTATGGTAGTGGCCAGCTATCCACAGAAGTCACTACTGGCAAGCATGAGAATTCCTTCTTTCAATGAGGTTTCCAATTCTTTTCTGAAATCCAGCTTTGCTATGATATTATGATGCTATTTTGTGTTATCTATTTTCACAGCCTGAGTTGGTTTCATCTTTGCATAAACAGCATGTATGATTTTTGTTTTCACATTATTTATTTCCTTTTTTGCTTAATTAAGGTTTGGCAGTAAGCAGTCTAGTTTCTTGGTTGGGTTCTTGTTTTTATTGGTCCTGATTCCCACTGATAACATTAAGTCTTATGAGCAAGTAAAAATGACTCCTGCTGGAGTATGTTTCTTTTCCATCAGCTGTTCTGTTACAAACTAGTGCTATTCTTTCTTTTAATACCTAAAAATAATTAACCTAATAAGGAAATAAAAAATCAATGCTGATTAATTTGGGTAATTGTAACTCATATTACAGATTCCTTTGCTACTTAGCTGACTTTGGCATGTGAATGGTAATTTAGTCAAACATATCCCCTTCAATTGCATTGCAGATGTGTAGCACCTCTTATCTGTAGATAGCTATGTCACTTTTTGCTTGGTTTTGCAACATTCTTTTATATCTGTTTTGCTTAAAATGGATAGAGTGCAGCATGGAAGAGGCCAACTGGAAGGCCCTATGCCACGTATCTTATCTACAGAAGAAAAAGATGGACTGTGATTGAAGAAGCTTTTTTCCAAAGGTATCTTACTTCGCATATATCAGTGGTTAACTTCTGTCTCTTCTTCTACTGTAGGAGTTGCTAAATTAAAGTGACTAAAATTCCCTGTATTTTGATTTTATTCTGCCACATTATGCAAATTGGTTCTTTTTCCTTTGAGATCATGACAATCTGTCCTTTCTGGATCTTTTTAATTTTTTTTTAATATAAAGCAGTAAACAAATTGAACACATGCTAGCACAAATGTTGGAAGCCACTTCAGTTACTAGCAATCTTATAAACAAACTATAGCAACTGCTCTACCCAAAGATGCTTAATATACAGGTTTATTTTCTACTGATTTGTGAGATGTATTTCATATGTTTTCAATAAGATTCCAGCTGGGGAGTTAAAAAGAAAAGCTGGTTCCTGAAGCATGAGTTCAGCATTCTCTAAATATCAAGTTCAGCCATTTTCTGGTAGTTGAAATGGTTCCTTCTGCCCCTTAAAATGAGACATCTTTTAAATCACCTTCTGGAAGCAGTCCTAACTTCAGGTACTCAAATGATTACTAATGTAAAAAATATATTTATGCTTTTGAAAGACATTATTTTAAATGATTCTGGACAGCTCAGATTAGCTTTTAGTAGTGTCATATTCACAATAATCACGTTGATTACATGAATATCCAGTGTTTTCTACTTGAATACTAATAGCCTGAAACTCAGCAAAGGATCTTTCAACATATTATTGGTAAATGGTTTTATTTATTTCTTACTATTTGAAGTGCAGAAGAAAAAAACAAAGTGGGCTAGGAGGTGTCTAAAGCCAGAAATGCATCCCAACCTTTCAATTTTGTGGCAAATAATTGGGCCCTGAAGGAATTGGCTGTTCAGTTGTTCTCCCAGCTGTAGTGTGTGTGTGTTGGCTCTGTTTCTTATAGATGCCTCTCAGCAACACGTTTTGGCAGGAGCCCTAAGGACTTACACCTCAAAGGAGGGGAGGAAGAATGCTCTACATTGAGGGCTTAAGCTAATGTGATCCAGAGCCCCATTCGATAAAGATACTCACAAGAGGAAAAGCTTCAAACATTTTACTGAATGCCATTTTCCTCTTAGGAAGGTAAATTCACTGGCAAATTTTTATCGCTTACCCTATCCAGCATCAGCGACATCTCACTCTTATTAGCCTTTAAACCTTTCAGACAAGCTGTTCTTTCACCTTACTTGCACTAGTGTGGGTATAATCACGTATCCATGCAAGCAGTACATATTTTTTCTTTTTTTTAAGAACTGTTTGTTTCCACTGGTGTGTTTGTACATTGAGTCCAGTATCACAACTTTAAAAGACATGACAAAGAATTTTGTCTGAAATTTTGTCCTGAAGCACCAGTGGAAATATAAGCTTTGCTAAGGCTTTGCTGATGAAAATTTAGCTGGAGTATGGGGAAATCTTTCACTTGTACTTTACTAATTTAGGAGTATACATCTCATTTATAAAAGTGACATTGATGCTCAGGAAGCTGGAGGGATCAGATAGTCTGTATGATAGTCCAAGTGATAGTGAACAACTGAAGAGACAAGTCATTGCTTTCAGGGGCAGCGTACAATACTTGAGTACTTTGAGCTAATTGATTTAGGCACGGTAATGTTTGTATTCTTTTCCATGTGCTTTAACCTCTGCTGACTCTTGAGCTCAATTCCCCCCCATTTGGGAGATGGCCAGAATCATGTTCCTCTCTGGCACAGCAAGTTTTGATCCTGATGGAGAGGTATGTAGATACTTACAGAAATGGGCTGCAGTTTCTTGGACACTCAAGAGATAACAGTTTTCATACTGCTGAAATTGTGTTGGAAAATGGGAAAGTCACCCAAGGTAAACATCCATATGTTGTCAAAAGCAGAAGTATCCTCACTCCTGTCCTGTCATCCATTTTCTTCAGTCTTTGCTCAGCATAGGATCCACTAGATAAAGTCAAAATGTCTGCCTCTTTTAATGCAGAGCATTATAATACGTGGTGAATGTGTTCAGGTACTTTTACAAAGCCCTTTTCATGCAATCCTTCCATATTTTCAAATAACACCCAATTAAGCACTTGAATCAGTGCTGCCCTCAGCAGAGATGTAATTAAGCAAGTGTTTAAATCCCCTGTTAAATTAGTCTCTTCTTTCCTAATCTACCATTACTATTCTTGTCCAGAAAAATAATGGGAAAACAAATGAATCCTGAAGCCCTAGCTTTAGGCTTATAAGGGTCAAATTATATCAGCCATGCGAAGCAGATCTATGGAATCCAACTGAATCGACATGAAACAAACAGAATTAAATAGAGGCAAAAGCATCACCTCTCCAGGAAGGAAAAAAAAAAGTTGAATGGAATAAAAACCCACTTCCAAAAGCGCTTTATGTGGCACTTTTCCCCACTAATGACTTGAGTGCTGTAATTCAGAATGTGCACAAAACGCATACATGGCCCGGTCATAAAAAGAATAGGGAAACAAAGAGGTTGCTAATTCAATTACAGATGTTATAGATCAAGCTCTTTACCATTCATCCAAATGGAAATTTACACTAAATAACATTATCATGAATTGGCTCAGGAACTTAATGGACTAAGGCTCTCTCATCTAACAGATTGTCTGCTCTGTGCTAGGTCTTAAAAATTGTTTCTGTTGTGAAAGCCTTGAACTGAACCTTGATAGACTCTTGCTATAGAATCAACAAAAAGTCACATCATTGTTTTCATTATGCTCACTTCGCTAAAAGATGCATTAAGCATTATGTTGTGTCCTGTCAAGCTTACGGCCAGGGAAAACAGATTGAAGGTCTTTCAGAAGTCTGTCATGCAGCTTTCCATTTCATACAGCTTTCCAGAGATGCTTGGTAAGCCATGCATACAAACCAAAACCCAATTATCTATCTGCCTATTTATTTATTCATTTAGGATACAAAATGTTTTATCTTGGATCCTTAAAATCTACTGGAGCATTGCAGTCTTATGAGCTGGTTCTTGCAGATTTTGGTACTGCATATACAAAAGAACTGCAGTCATGTTCCTTACTCCCAGGGCTGCCAGATGTTTTGGGCCATTGCATTAATATTGGTTTACAGGGGTGGGGAGGTTATCTAACCAGAATTATCAGAATTTTCTAATATTTCTTTCCTCAGGCTGGTATTGAACGCAGAGCAAAACCGATCTTAATTCATGTCTCCAAGGAAGAAAGAGCTTACAATCTTAAAGCATCACATATTGTGGAGACTTTTTTAGAAGTAAAAAGCAGTGGCTATGTGTGTGTATGCAGCCGAGAAAACACCGCTGCTGATTTCCCCAGCATGCACAACGCAGGGGAGTGCAGGGCGGAGGTTCTTGAGCTCTTGCTAGCCTGTGTTGGAAGCCTTCAGAGGGTGATATCAGCTCAGGCCTGCAGACAGAAGAACACTGTTCGTGTGATGATGTGCCCACCTTAATTAGTGATATGGCGCATCTGCACTGATTTTCACAGCATTACTTGGATAATGCAGTGGAACCAGTTTCTCTATGGGTTTCTTTGTACTCCTGATTACAGCCACGGTCAAGTAAACTTCTTCTAAGAAGCAGTGTTTGAACTTTGTTGTTTTCTGCTTTGGGAAGTGACCAGTATTAGCTCTCTGAAAGCAGCTGGGACTTTATAGTCTCAAGAAGGGGAGCATGGGGAATATTATCAGCATGGCTCCTGTTGGGATGGAGTAAAAATGATGGAGCCAGACTCTTCTGAGTGGTATCCACTCATAGGATGGGAGTCACTGGACAAATGTTGAAATACTGGCAATTCTGTTTAAATATAAGAAAGAGCTTTTTATTGTGAAAGATTTCCCAGAGAGGCTATGGAGCCTTCATTGCTGGAGATATTTAAAGCCTGGACATGACCATGGGCAGCTCAAACTCATCCTACTTTGAGGAGGACTTTGGACTGGATGACTTCCAGAGGTCACTTCCAAACCACAGATATTTTGTGGTTCTGTGATTTAAGAATCTAATCCATATTGAAAGGCAATGAAGATAACTGTCCTAGACTTTGAAATGGCTTTTGAAAGTGAGACTCAGGCTCCTCCATCACTTGCAGTGCTGAGTGGAGGAATAATGTAATCCCTTGAAAAAACTGTCCAACACCTTTCTCAAGCTTGCACATAAATGTTTAGGTCTAGTGCTTGATATGAAGTATTCAGAACTTTTTAGCATATTTTTAAATCCCTGCAAAGCTTCCATCCATACAAGTAATTATGTAATTCTTAAAAATAGCTTTAATTTGTTTTAAACTTTTGAATTTTGAAATAGCAAAGATGAAGTCACAAGGTAACCGTTCCTTTTACTTCTATGGTCATTAAATACAGAACTGATGAAGAGTTCATTGCTTCAAAGGTTAGGTTCCTAAAAATGAAAAGGAACCAAGTAATATTTGCTGTGCCAAGGCTCATTTCTTCTGCCTATGAGGGACAATAAGCATGCCATTTGAAAGGTCATTGGTTCTTTTGTATGCTAATAAACAATTAGTGTGGCTGGGGGGAGGGGGAGGAGGACATGTGGCATCAACTTCTTTAAAATGTATTTCTGAGCAAATTAACAATTTGTGACAAGTTAAGAATACTGAAGCTAATATCTCCTGGATGACTTCTCAGCCGTCATTTTGTTCTGTGTGAAAATAGTGCTGTTTAATCAGCGCTGGCTAACAATTATTTTTCTTCTCGACGAGCACCTTCTGCGACTTCAGTTCACCCCTGAGATTATTATTTTTTTTTATTGTAACATTTTATGGGCGATAAGGAAAAAGAAGATTTAGAAAAAGAAAATAACTGACTTTTCCTCCCAGGCAGTTATGATGGTGTTTGCATATGAGATACATGTGCATAGAATCTAAATTTGATGCTATTCCAGCCATTTCATTGCAGAGGTAGCAGTGAAATTTCACGCATTCTGATGATTACCATCCCTGCCTCTATCCCCTCTTCTTTCCTTGCCCCTCTATTCCTCACACTCTGGTTAGCTGTCAGCAAAGGGCAATAACTGTGATTGTGGATGGAATTACCTAACTTGCTGAATGCCAAATACTGCAGATTAAATAGTACACACAAAAGACTTGCTCTTCCTCTTTCTGAATTGCTCAGGAACATCTGCAGGCTAGTAATCAATTTTTATTATTATTATTTTTTTTAACAAATCATTGGAAAACACGGTTTAGACTTCCTGGAATGACTTTCACCTGTCCTCTTTTTTGACTTTGCTTGCATACGAGCTTTCCTTGCCATTTTTTTGGATGCCAAGGGCTGTTCTCTTGCAAAGTTTCTAGAATGCAGTAACACTGAGGTTGTTTTTTCATACAGCATCAAAGCTGCTGCTGCATGAGCATGTGTGGTGAAGTTGGGTGGTTGGGAACATGGAGGGGTAAAAGCAGGTAGGGTCCAAGCATGCTTTCTGTCTGCAGTCCTGTTTCTTGTTAGGCATATATTGGTGTTGGAGGGAGACTGGAAACTCCTGTTGATCTGCAGTAGTTGACCTTGTCCTTGCGGTGTCCCCAGTATGCTGCAGAGTCCATTTTTTCAGTTTGCAAGTCTCAAGAGTGTTATCCAGCACAGCCTTTCTCTCAGCCTTAGGAAACATGCAGCTCTGAACATGGGGGAAAATGGAATGTATGCCATGCATACTGGATGTGTAGTCAGCTTTGTATATTCTAATGCCAAATGGAGGAACAAGCTGTGCATGTATCAGAGCTGGACAGAATGGAATTAATTCTGCTGTAATTGAGAAATCTCAGACACATGAAACATCAGCGAACTCACCTGGTGAAGTGGTAGAGCAGAAAACTTGTAAATATTCAGATGGTGTTCAGGATGCATGTTGTATCGTAGCAGAAATAGGAAGTCAGGACCAAGTGCTTAGCAGTAGCTTTGTTGGGAGTGCAGCAGTTAACTGAGGTCAAGGAGATGACTATTGCCAGTCAAACATGTTATCTCCTGCAATTACTACCACTACAAATAATGCTTGAGTTGAACATTGGAAATAATGGTCCTTATCTTTTGAACAGTCTCATATCTCCTTCCTTGTAGGGCTCCTTTAGTTTATACAAATCTTCAGGTACGTGAGTTATTAAATAACCTGCACCTTTTTTTTTATTTTTTATTTTTTTGTGACAAGTCTATTCATAGCTCCAGAACAGCAGCTAAAATGTTTTCATCTGCTTCTGGTACACTGAAGTCTTGCTTGCAAGTTTATGTCAGTAGTGTCGGGTATAACTTCTCTTGTTTTTCTTCATTTTTAGTTACATTTTTTATAGTTTTCAGCACACAAAGCAATCAGGCTATACAAAAGCATGTCAGTGAGCAGAGAGGTGTTTCTCCGTAAGCAATAAACAACGGCACCTTTCTTAGGCAAAGTTAGCAACACTCACACTTGCATACGATGTGAAAGCATTACATTGCACTTTGGACATGACTGATGGTTTATGAGCCACCAAGAGTTAACAGACTGGGAGAAAACTGGAAGAGTCTCCTATTAAATAGTGTTGTTTAGATTAATTAAGTTGGTACGTATGATAGGCAAGCAGTACAGGGACATTATTCCAAGTGCTGCAATAACTTTCCTAAACCTCGTGACAAAATCTGAATTTAAGTTTCATTCATAAATAGGCTGTAAAGGATTAATATTAGGTTGGACTTGGTGTTCTTGATTGTCCTTTCCAACGCGAACAATTCTATGAATGTAAAAATGAACAAGCCATTGATTTTCCTTTCTATGAACTTCTTTGAGGCTTGCTAAAAGTTTTCACACAAAGATATAGAGTGTTTTTATGCTTGTAGAGCTGGGGGACATGGAGGAGCTGAGGTAAACATACAGATGACCACTTTCCACATCCCCTGACCAGCGTGTTGATTCAGGGACTGAAATGCAAATCTTTGTTCAGCTTGACTCACACGGCTTGGCTTCCATGCTCAAACTAGTTAATACATGCTTATTAGCTATCTTAATACATTTTTATTTATAGGTTTGAAGACTAGAAGAGACCATTCAATCATTTTGTCTGACCTCTTTACAAATGTAGGTCATGGAATTGCTGTATTAATGTCAATTGATTGCTGTAACTGAGGGATCGAATCAGTGAAGACAGTGCTTAGAGCAGTGGGTTATACTCATATCTAATAACTTTTCTAGATGGACTGCTACTGATGCTGCCACTGTGCTAACATAATCTGTTTATCATTGATATGCTCATCCTAAAGCCTCTTTCTTATGAATAATCATTCTTAAAGTGAATTTGGACATGGTCAGAGGTGGCCTTTAATTTTGAACACTGTATATGCATCCTAGATAGTCTAGGCTTTATTTCTTTTGTTATCCCCAAATCCATCTGAAATTAGCAAATCCACCTTCATAGTCTACAAAGACTGGCAAGAGATACTTAGCATGGTAAAACCACTGCAGAGTGAACTGAAAATCTAGATATAGAGCTGGAAAATTGAGGGGATTTTCATCCTGAGATTATGAATTTTAATTTCTCCCTCAAATAAAGATGGCCAAGGAGCATTTTTGAATTTTTTATGACAAAAGCATTTTGCTGTGCGTTGATCTTTTCTGGTAATTTTCTGTGTTTTAGATCTTGAAACATTGGTTGGATGCAACTTTTGAATTAACTGAAAACAAATTGATTAATTATTTCTAGGTAGGTTTAAAACTTCCCTTGGCTACAATCAGCGCATGAAAGTGTATCTACACTGCCCTCTTATATTTTCCTAGCATTTTTAGTACCAGGGAAGTCAAGAGAGCATGTGAATGTGGTGCTGGGTAGTGTGTCTCAGCTTGAATCCAAGGGAGCAAGCACTTTCAGTATTGAGAAGTCAGTTCCAACTCAGTGCTTGCTTTAATTCTGCATTTCTTTGCTGAGAAGGAGAAGAATATCCTAAATTGGTGAGATGTTTTGACAATTTTCTATATATATATATCAATATGTCAGCTGGGGAACTGCCCAGGACTGAGGCATCTGATGTAGCTTATCCAAGAGCTCTTCCTGACATCCTTTCTGACCCGCATTTGAACAGATGAGCTAGGCTGTAAAGTGCTCTGTAGTAATGACCAACATCCACATTATCCAGAAATTAAAACTGAAAGACAGCTACACTGGGTGCTTACTCACAAGTCTTTTTTTAAAGGGGTTTTGCCTCCTAATCACGTGTCTGTACAATGTAGTTGGAAACCAAATGCTGTGGAAAATTTACAGTACCCCCCTGAGCTCCATTGAGCAGAGAGCACTTCTCAATTCCAGAGTGAGCTGCAAAGCTGAAACCAGGCAAAGAATTCATTATTTTAATGATAATAATTTACTCTTGCACGGAGGCTTTCATCCAAGAAAATATGATGTTAGAATTCTCCCTTCATGGTCTCTTGAAGACAGGGCAATTTCACCTTGATAAGTATTGATATTATATTTACCTTTGCTATTTTGGAAGGAAAAAAAAAAAATGAGGATGATTGTGGTTTGTACAGCTCAGTGTTTACTTTAACAATATTTTGCATTATGTCGTATTTTTCATCTTGAAATCTGAACGTGGTTTTGAATACCTGTCAGTACCCCTATTATATACTCCACTGCTGCATACACGAGGAAACTGAGGTAGTAATCTCCTATGTGCACTGTTTCTTCCCTTGAACTGAATGGAAGCAATAACGTGGTGTACATATCTGGAAGCAGGTTCCCATGACCACAATCAAAGCCACTGGTCCAGCTTGGTGATGTCTTCAGATACCCCTCTCTGCTTAACTGGTTTGCTGAATGCAGGTCGTAGTTCGAATGTTTCGTTGAACTGGGGGCAAATCTATGGCAAAACTGGTGTGCAGCTTTTAGGGCTGGATCCAACACACCTGAAAATTAGCAGAATTTTTTTTTTCCCCCTCACAATTTCAGTCACATTCTTAGTATCTTCTGCAATGTGCAGTATCTTGCTTTTCTTCCCATACATGGTAAATAGAGCCAATGTTGCTTCATTTGATGTGTAATATATTCCGCATACAAAAGCCCTGTTTTCTTTCAGCTGTTGTCTTTTTTGGAGGCCCTGCATAAATATACAAAAGCCTATTTCTAATATTATCCTTTTTTTTTTTTTTCTTCTGCAATTCTCTATGCACTATTTATTTTTTTAAGAAACAAAATTGCATTTTTTCTACCCAAAAAGCTGTAGGGAACCTTTCGTTTAAGCATGTGCAAGCAGCATAAGGCAGACCAATAACACAAAGTCAAAGCCATTTCATAGAAAGTGTTTCATAAATGCTAATTGAGCTAAATGAGCTTAGAAAGCTTTTACAGAGAAAATATCCAAAATTCAGGATGGATTGTAAGATACATTTCTTTTATAATATATTACTGCAGTGTTATACTGCTGGATTTATATATCAATTTTAACTACTAGTCTTGATTATGTCGTAAAGATTTCATAGGTTATTCTTGTTTTTTTTTTCTCTTTTTTCTCTGTGCCAGTAATCCACTTTATTAATATTAACTGGTGGTGGAGAGACAAATTTTGATCAAGCTTAAACATCTAATGAATTCCAATTAATGGATGGAGACATTATTGTGTCTCAGTCTTTCTCATAAGTATTTCACTACTTTGAAAAGACACTTTGGCTCTGCAAAAATTAGAAAACACACCAAAGTCATCGCTAAAGATAAAACTGTGAGAATGATCATTTCATCGGTTGGCAAAGGAAGAAATGATATTTTTGTTATTTATTGGACTTTGTGTCTTATAAATGTACTTAAAACTCCAAAACGTCGATTTGGGACTATCTATAGGAATTAATGCAGCACAGTAACATTTCATGTGTTGGGTTAATGAATGTATTACTGCTGCATCCATCAAAACAGGGAGCAGTTTTTGTTCATGTATTCACATGTGTAACAGAGGTCATAGAGCTTCAAGAGAATACTGCTTTCTTAAAGAACATGGCTAGCATTCAGCAGTGTGTTGCTGCCCAGCCAGCAAATCAGCATCTAGTAGATGACCCTGGATTGTCCCTCATGCAATTGGATTCCCTACCATGACCAGAACTACAAATATTCCACAATTTTCTAAGTTTTTCCAAAGCATGTATCTATCAGGAAACCCCCTTTTCTACCTTTGGTCCTCCTTGGGAGAACCACTTTTCCATCTGAATATATCAACCGCTGTCTCAGGAAGATGGCTGATTGCCACCTCCAAGTTTTGCTGCCAACTGAATTGGGAGGAGAGCCTTAACGGTTCAAGGATTGTGTTGTATGTCTTTGTCAGCAAGCAGCATGTGTCAGAGAAGGCAGCCTGTTGAATTCCATCAAGTATCCCTAGTAATCTTAATCTACATACTGAGGTTCAAGAGGGGCTTAAAATAAATATGTGGACATAACGTTAGCCAAAGCTCTTCATTACTTGTAAGATAAGTTTATTTCTCCCTATCCCCACTTCTTTCCTTGCTTTCTTTCCACCAGTGCCCTTATTAATGAACTGTGAAAGCTGACATTTCCAATAAGGAACAATTAAATCTGAAACTAAATTAAATGAAGTCATTCATTTACAAAATAATAGCTAACTAGCATGAGGATGGTGAAAAATGATTGCAAGTCATGGGGAAGAAAAAAGGAGTAAATTAAGTCTGACTGCATTAATGTTATTTAAATACTTCTGCTGCTCAGAAAATTAAATGGAAAACATCTTGTTAGCTATCTTACATGTAAGGTAATAATGTGTGTATTCAGCATGACAAGTGCTACAGGATAGAAGTTCTTCACAGAAGTCCCTGTAAGTAAGGTACGTGAATTCTTAACTTTTGGCACCCTTCTTTATTGCAAAGGTGCAAGAAACAGGTCTGGAGCAAGGAGCTTGCTTTTTAACTGCTCTTGCATTGAGCTTTATCAGCAGCATTGATGGCCAGTATATTTCAGTAAGGCCCACTGACTTTTTTGGCTAATGGGGTAATAGACATAATCTTTGGAAGTTTGGATTGAATGTAGCAGCATGGCTGCATTTCTCAGTCCCTGTCTAAGGAGTTTGCAGGATTCACCTCCCTTTCCATAGTGTGAAATGTGCTTGCAGAATAGGGACAGTATCAAGAGCTCATCCTAAGAGGCTGATTCAAGAAATATGTCAACAATACTCCAATCACTTGGCATTTTCAGCTTCTGCATCGGGATAGGATTTGCTTGAAATGTCAGTAGTTCAAGGCTTTAGTGCATCTGCATCGTTTTCAGAGTTCTGATGGTCTTATATGGGTGTAGAATTTTGTTCTTTTATGAGTCACTTCAGGCAAGAAGATAAATTCTTGGGAGCTGGTATTCCAGAGCTTACACCATGTTATTCTATGTAAAGTCCATCCAGTCCCACCTGTTGCTCTTGCAGGTGGATTTTTCAGGCTGTCCATCCAGCATATACCTGCTGATTGCTTTCAAACCAAACCAAACCCAGGGATGCTGATGTTTGTAGGAGCATAATGGGAAGGAACACACACAGCTTGATTGTAAGGGAATGCTGATTTACTGTCAACCAGTTCTAGCTTAAGGTTTGCCACACTACTTCATGCATTTTTATTTAAAAATACTTTCTAAATTAATCTCTGAATCTCTGACGGCCCAAGTTAATTTTGCAATCAGTTTTTCTTCTGGGAATTTGTAGTATTCATGGCTTTGCCATAAGAATTGGAATTCTATTTGAATTAATGTAAAAAAACCCTAACTTTCGTGCATGCATGCTCCAAAACTCACATAGATGGTTATGGTTGATTTTGGTTGGCCGAGTCTGAGGAATATTTAAACAGGAGATTTGGACCCAGGATTAAAAAAATATTGATTTACTCATTTATACTTGAAGCTCTTTCGTTTTGTAAAACAAACAACCTGAATAAACATGTCAGAGAAGATTAAAACCTCATTAAAAAGTGTAAACAGAGTGCAAAGGAAAAAAAAAAGGAAAAAAGCTTGGCTGAATTGAATAATGGTAATAATAAAATCACAAAACAATATCGCTAGTTAAAAGTCCTGTTAAAGCGAATGTACCGTTGAGATGGGAAGCAGAGCTGCTGTTATCTAACGCTCAGGCTGGAGATTTCTTTTCAATAATTTGATAACATTTTAATGAATAAATTAATAACATTATCCAGGAAATGGAGTTCATAGATAAAGTCAATTCCTCGCCAGTTCCCAAATCTAATCAGAGAAGTTCTGTTTGGGGATGGTCAGCAATGATGCATGTGTTCAGCAATATTTTTCCCTTCCCACCTAGAAGGAGACACAACTGCTGAGGCTACCACTATGGCACTGCATGCATAAGAGGTTTACTCTACAATATTAATGCAAATTACAGCCTTAAGGCTGGCAATTACGCATTTTTATTTTACTGAGGTGAGCAGGATTGTTGCATATTTACCTTAAAAATGCTCAAGAAAACACTCTGTCTTCTTTTTAAGTGACATGCTTTTAAAGACAAATTCACAGAGAAGGAGAAATATTACTCTTAGTAGAAGAAGCACATAGATTTCAAGAAAAAATGATGGAGTTGTGTTAATGTATTGCAGATGCATGAGATCTGTTTTCAAGATTTTTAAGATTTAAATAGGTAAGAGGTGTGTGTATAGGTAAGAGAGGAAAAGAAGTCCATGAAGGACAGAACAAAAGAAGTGCAGAGAAACAGCATTTCCATAGCAAATGTCAGGATCAGGAGAACTATATTTTTGGATTTAAGGTAAAATTTAATACGAAAGGAGCACTGGAATCTTAAAGAAGTAGCCTGTGATGACACTCTTGTTTTCACTTTCACTTCACAGAAGGCTGCAACAGTAAATACTATAATTGTCTGTCTGGCCTTTCTGTTGAGATCAAGAACAGGAATTTTTAATAATAAGACCTTTATTCACGGCTCTAGAGGTACCTGAGTTAGTGGTGGATGAACTTGTATGTCTTCAAAGCAAAGTTCTGTGTAAGTGAGCGTACAAGCTTGAGTGCCAGAAAGAGTATAGCTGTCAATAGTTCCCTTGAGCTAATTAGCTCCAATTCTTACTTGTATTTCATAGGGCACTGTGTGATATAGACAATCTCTTGGTGCCACAGCATCATTTACAACAGTGCCCCTAGCATCATTTCAACAGCCCACCTGACATATGGAGAAAAATCCTCTGTATCTCTTCATAACAGCAGGATGTAATCCTCATCCTCTCCAGGAGACTTGACAGATCGTTGCTCTTTGTTCAGTACTGTCCATGTGCTGCCAGATTACTTTCCATTTTTCCCCTTCCTAATAAGGAGACACCGTGTCTCCCTATTAAGACTTTACAAACTGAGCCTAGGTAGTTCACCTGCAGTGTTAGTGACACAACTGTACAGAAAAGCTAATCTTGACCTGGAATGGCTGCAGTATGGAACCTACATGGGTGCAAGAACATCATTGTGGATGAAGTCCCAGTGACTACAGCCCCTGAGCTGACATTTTATGTGCTTTATGCTTCATCGGTGTTTTTCCTTGTGCAATTCTCTGTTTCCCAAGGTGAAGTGCTAGATACAGAACGTTGCTTCAGCCAATGCTGAAACTGATTTAAAATTTCTGCCTGTTTCAAGGAAGTTATTTGAGTCTGCATTTAATTTCAGTGCTTGAGAAAGACAGATAGAGCCTGTTTAAAGCCAGAACACCTCACAAGGGTATGGGGACCTGTCATTTACATTTCATTCAAAGCCCAGGGAGGTTTTCTGCAGAATTTGCCCAGGATTATGAAGACAAATGAAACCATGCTTAGGTGTTCTTCTTCCCAAACTGCATCTACTTGATCACGCATCCCAGACATCTTACAAACATTGCCCACATTTCTCCTGTCAAAGCAGCCCACCTCAAAAAGCAGTCACCTAACGCCATGTATTAGGAATATATTATTCCAGAACATATAGAATTGTAGAATGTCATGGATTTGGACCTCAGAGCTCACCCAATTCCAGTTCCCCTGCCTTGGGCTGCTTACCCCAGGCTTCCCAGGGCCCCATCCATGGCCTTAGGTACGTCCAGGGATGGAGCACCCACAGCTCTGGGCAGCTGTGCCAGCACCTCACCGCCCTCTGAGTAAAGAGTTTCTTCCTGATGTCTAACCTAATTTTCTCCTCTTCTTAAAAGCCATCTCCTCTTGTCCTGTCATTATCAGACCATGTAAAAAGTTGATCCTCCTTCCGCATATAAGCTCGGTTTGCTTTTTGCTTCTTCTATTATGTTCAGTGTGAAAGGATACCCAAACTCTCTCTTTTCAAGCCAGAACTGTACTTTCCTGATCATGTATATTGAGTACAGACAGGTGAGGCTGAGGCTGATACACGTGTTTATAAATGTACAATATTTTCCAGTTCTTGTTAAGTATGTTAAAGTAAACGCTGCTGTTACACTTGTGCTCTCTAGACACCAGAATTTCTCTAGGGAGAGCAAGAGAAAAAGGTGCAAAATTTGTTCTTCAGTCCTTTTTTTTTGTATATGTGCTATTTTCACTAATGACAGCAATAGATTCACCTTGATCTGCTTAACAGTGTTCTTTTCCTGTTCATAAGTCAGTATATGTAAGTTTATTTCAGGAGGTACAGAACGCAAGATGCTCAGATTGGATTAGCAAGATGTCTCGCATACGATCCTGCCAATGAATCAGTATTTGAATGATTTTCAGTCTCTTGTAGCTCACATTTGATTTAGATGATGACCCTGTGCTTAATGCATTTAAGCAGAAGCCCAAAGTCCTGCCTGCACTAGGAAGGGTACTGCAGAATGGAAAGTTCACATTTTTCCCTCTGGGGCTGACTGGGTAAATGCAACCGTTGTTGATATGGAGTGGCTCATTTTCACACAGCCCCTTTGCAGCAAAACAGCAGCAGCTCTTGTCAGTCCTACTGCAGTTTGTGCTCCCCTGGGACTTTTGTTAAATGTTTGTGTAACTGGAAATGCTGGTCAGAATTACCAGTTTCTTATGACTTTTACCGAGTGCTTTTTATGTTAAAGACTATAGTCGTGTGGTTGTGATAAAATTTATTTTCATTTTACTGCGTATCTTTAGTCCTGGCAGCTGCCAAGGTAGGCACAAACTCTAAATCGAGGTTGCTTCCTGGAACAGAAGGCAAAGCAATAACATGTTAGTAGTGGAGTAGGAACTAGCATGAAGCTGAAGTTCAGGATATAGTGTTGATGGGTAAATGAGTGGCATAGGAGGTACTGTAGCACAAATTGATTTAGAAGGTATCATTCCTTGTCTTGCATTCACTCTACATAAAGTAGAAGCATAACACTGAATGGGAAGATTCATCCTCTATATTGAAAACATAATACTGTAAAATAGGCAAAAAAAATGGGGCAAAAAACATTCTGGGTTTTCCTAAAGAATCACAAGGACTGTTAAGGAAAGGATGGGACCGGTTAGACATCATAGAATCCTGATTTTTTTTAGGATTGGAAGTGATGCCTATAAGTCCAACCTCACCCCATCCTCACCATATCCTCTAAACTGTATTCCTCAGTGCCACGTGTGCCCTTTTCTTGAAAACCTCCAGGGACAGTGACCCCACCATTTCCCCGGGCAGCCTGTACCGGTACCTCAGATGTTGAACGTGTGTTTAAGTTACTCAAGTTATGGTATGTCCCAGTTTATAGTGAACTTATTCAGTGGTGGTAATAAAAACCCTACTAGTAATTAATTACTGATATGGTATTTATTCTCAGCTCAAGTTTGCAATCTAGAGAGAAAAGATGGTTTTAAGCAAGAAAAGAAACATAACAGAAATGTTAAGTCACGGCTTGAGGTAGTGGTTGAGCACCTGTGGTGGGAAGGCAGGGCCAACCCAGGGGAGCTCAGGTGCATGCAATGAATCTGAGTGACCAGAAGGGCTGGAGCCAGGATGCACCCCTTCCCAGACCTCGTTTAAGTATTGGCAGTGGAAGCAGTTGTATCTTATTGGAGGTCCCTATACACCTGAGGTCTTCTGAAGGTAAGCAACTTCTTTCTTTTACATTCCTTTTTGCGAATAGGCTAAATAGGCTTTCAGAGTTCCTAGTCTGGGTTGATACAAATACTGAGTAGTCAAAGCTGGGTTTTAATTTTTTCTTTCTTTATTTATTTTTTAAATTATTATTTATTTATTTATTTTTAACTAAACAAAGCTGTATTTTGTCATTGTGAGGCTGGAAACAATGATTGGAATTGAGATTGTGCTGAGTGGACCATACAGTGACTGGAAATGCTTCTGTTTGAGTTTTCCCTAAGGATTAAAAGGAATACAAGGCGCAGAACAATGCATTTAACTATTTTACAGACTTCTGTTATACTTGGAACAAAAAGTGAGATCTTCCCTAAAGTTTTTGTTACTGTTCTTTTTAGTATTACTTTTCAGTTTCTTTTGTTAATCAAATGCTGATGATTACTGCTAGAAACAGCAGCGCTTCAGTAGTTTAAGTCTTGAGCAGTATTACCTATTGTTGAATCTGCATTCTGTCTTGATAGAGAATCCTTATGGGCTGAAAATTGGATCTATGGGTATATGAAAAATAGCTTTTTGGAGTTTATATGTAGTGTGTTTTGTACAAGTTAGATATGGTTGGTGAAAGCCTAATTACTGGCTTATAAAAGATGTTGATAGTAATGTAGCATCTGAATGGAAATAATTAGCATGCTTGCCTTGCTCCTTAAGTTATTTATTCTCTAATCAGCTGCCCTGAAACCTCTTTGTCCCACAGATGCATGTGCTTACCTGAGGTTTCCAGGTATTAGTATTAGCAGCATTAATATTGTTGTTAATCAAGCTTGGCAGCTCATGAACTAGAGAGTGGAAGTATGGAATAGAGAGACAGAAAAATACTGCGAAAATGAATTGAAGTGAATGTTGTTGGCTACTGGAGTCCATTTGTGAACTTATATTCATGTCAACTTCTCCTTTGTTTTGTATTGTCTTTGGCAAAGAAAATGCGATTCGATAATCCATACTTAAGAGTCTGATTTCTTTTTGAAAGAGAGAATTAATGGAAGGAGTCAGAAAATGACAAAAAAAAAAAGTCATTTGGTATGAAATGCCAAACAATCCATGTCTTGAGATAGGTTTTGATGAGAGTCCATGCAGTATCGTTGGGATTACTATAGGTAGGCTTGGTGATGTGGAAGTCTATTTGCATGGGCTTATGTTTTTGTTCTGTTAACAGCAGTTTTGAAACATAGTAGAGGAAGAAAAAACTCCTGTAAAGGAGTTTAAAAGTTTAGGCTTGATGCATGTATTCGTTTTTTAATAGTAAATTGGGCTCTGTTGCAAGCACAAGTATTGCTTGCATAAGGTATTCTGCTTTCTCTCTTAAATACTTTAGAACAACCATAAACTTTAATCAGTCACTTTAATTGATAGATTCCTTCAGTTCTTTTTGTTTCTGAATAATTAAATCTATCTTCATTTAAAAAAAAAAAAAAAAAAAACAAAACAAACAAACAAAAAAACCACCTGAAACTCAAAATCTGTCAATGTTTTTACTGTGTTCCATCCCTTGGCAATTGCTTTTCCTCTGAATCTGTCTCAAGAAAAAATTCCTCTGATTATCCTCCTTAAGTTTTACGGTCCTTGCAAGCATTTGCCTTTCCCAGTGGTCCTTCTGCTATTGGTCTTTCACGCTCAAATCCAGTGAGAGAAGAGGGCTCTTACTTTCATATTGGGTTTTGGTCTTTGCCTTCTTTTCTGTGAGATTTCTTAGCAGGAATATTGGAAGTCATGAGGATCCTGCATGATATCCAAGGGGCTGGCAAGGACTCAGACCCATCTGCTTGGGTTTTGGAAATCTAAGTAATTCTTGCAAGATTCAAGCAGATTTGAGTATTGCTCTTTGGGGTTGTGGAGTATTCCTACTGATTGCACTGAAGAGCCAATATTGAATCAACCAAACAACCCAGTGTCTTGGTATGTGGTTTACTGGCTGAGATGTTTTGTAGTTACCTCATAGCTCCAATGTTCCTCCTATCAGATGAATTCTCTTTTTGTTTTTTTTTGTTTTTTTTTG